>NC_137867.1:8723190-8820690 GCF_963924005.1 Protomyctophum bolini | reverse complement strand
GTGTGTGTGTGTGGTCCAGTGGAAACCTCGTATGAATCTGATCTCAGGTCAGAGTGGGTTAAGAAGCAGTGCTCTATAGTGGGTTAGGTATATCAAGGAGTCTAGCGTGCCCAGACTGTTGCCTCTCGCACATTTTCAAATGTTTCCGTGGCACAGTACAGGAGAGCTGGAAGCTCGCACCGTGAACAAGCGATAAAGCCTCCTCCTCCCTTCCGTTTCGTCTTTACAGTCACAATAATACAAGTGAACAAGTACATAACAACGAGAAGCAGGACTACACCTGGAATAAACTCGACGTTTAGCTACAGCCCTCGCGTCAAAGTGATCGATAATCGATCGGCTAAAAGTGAGTTACTCAGTGACTATTTTGCACTGTCGTAGAGCGTCGCAGTCCCGCCCCCCTTCCATTTTCTCCGTGGGCTTTTCAAAAAGTATTTATTTAAAGACGGCTACAAAGCCAACTCGGATCGTGGCAAATCATGACAATGAACACAATGTTTTGGGCACATCAAATAATTTATAAGAAGTCGCCTGCCTTTATTTTCTTCTTTCCAATTATTTGATCGGCCCAAAATATTGCGTTTGTCATGATTTGTTACGATCCGAGTTGGCTTTGTCCGCGGCGTAACCGTCTTTATATAAATACTTTTTTTGAAAATGAACGGAGAATCATTTCCTGGGCCACTCGTTGTTCTAAAAGGGGAGGGACTGCGACGCTCTATAGAGCGTTGCAGTCCCCGCCCCCCTTTCGTGACGACGCCAGCCGGCCCAGGAAAATAATTCCCAATGCATTTTTCCCCATAGACATTTCAAATCGTATTCATTTAAAGACCTTATAAGCGTCGTGTACGAAGCCAACGCGAGTCGTGAGGACAACAAACACGACATTTTCCGTTTGAATTTTGAAACCATGAAAAGTGACGGCTTATGACTAATAAACTATGCTATAAGAAACTGGCCAAACATTGGCCAAACTGGCAGAATAATGTCAGAAAGACACAGCGAGTGTTGGAAATGGCCAAATCCACAAGGCCATAAGACGGTGCAATAACGCGAGGCGTTGTGAGCTCGTACGTATACCATGCCGGTTTTCCCCTAATTGTTATCTGTGGAACTGCAAAACCGAGTCAAACAAAATGCAACGCCTCAAACTCCTACAGTTACAAGTGATTGTCAGGGTGGGGGGGGGGGGGTGTCCCCAGTTCCAATATGATTATTGGGGGGGGGTGTCTTTCTGTCGTGCAGAGTCACGCGGCCGTCGGTCCGTCGGTCCGTCCTCAACAAACCGAGGCAAATTCACAGAAGGGTCCACAAGTCTGCCATGCAAAATCCTGTGTTTGCCCGGAGAGCTCCTTCTCTTCCTCCTCGCTCTCCTCACAATGTCCGCCTGTTCCACTCCGTGGGAACAATTTGCATGCATAAAGCCTGCAGGTATATAGGGCCTATACTGGAGGCTTTCTTAACCCACTCTGACCCGAGATCAGATTCATACGAGGTTTCCACTGGACACACACTATACTGGTCTGATTAACCCATTCTGACCCGAGATCAGATTCTAAAAATGTCAGTCGTTCTTCGATTTTTCAGACCTATACAAGCTCGTAGCGCGCCACTCGGTGGCGCGCCACGAGCTTGTAGATCTGCTATTTTTCAATAGCTAAAGCATAACATGATGCCGACACCGAAATGGGTTCCCATTCAGAATGGGTTAACCCACTGAGAGCCAAGGCCCATTCTACAAAATGTTTTTCATTTATTTTTTTTACCTCATGACGTTATATCAGTGGTGCTGTATCAAGGTTGACATTGACACGTATCATCTCAAAATATTCACGTTCCAGGGAAGACCCCCTATAGAAGCATTAGATTTGAGCTAAAAAAGGTTGGCATTTAAAAATGTATACAGGTATGATTTGCACACATTTTCACGATTGTCCAAGTGCCACGCCATGTGAGCTCGTATATATGCAGTATTATATCTGCTCTTTTTTGAACAGCCAAAAGCATAACATGACACGGATGCTTTCCCGGGCTTTAACCCATTCTGACCTGAGATCAGATTCATACGAGGTTTCCACTGGACACACACACACTGGTCTGATTAATAACCCATTCTGACCTGAGATCAGATTCTAAAAATCTCAGTCGTTCTTCGATTTTTCAAAAATAGCAGACCTACAAGCTCATAGCGCGCCACTCGGTGGCGCGCTATGAGCTTGTAGATCTGCTATTTTTCAATAGCTAAAGCATGACATGATGCTATCACACCAAAACGGGTTCCCGTTCAGAATGGGTTAATGGGCTGTTCCGTTTCGCTTCCGTCTTCTGTAAATGCAAAACAAGGTGGCGGAGGAGGCGGCATATAACATAATAAAGCTAATAAAGCTGATAATACAATCGAGCAACTATATGTTGGCACGGTTGGTGACTTATTAGCCCCTTTCAAAATATCCTCTTTCATGCTTTGCTCCGACGATGAACCCAATGGCCTCTCTCTCTGCGTCTAAAAAAGAAACACAAACACTAGTTTTATTTTCCTTTGCAGCGATGCGGCGGAGCGAGATCAGATTGCTGCTCGTCCGTTTTGCAAAACAAAACCCAAAGAAAACAGCCTCCTTGTTCTCATATAGGGCTTCCTTGGGAAAAAAAGGTCATACCTTTGTCTATATAACATGTGTGGTCATTTACTGCAGTGCCTTGGCCGGCAGCATGCATTGGGTTATTATATATAGGGTTCAATTTACCGCGTCTCTCTCTCTCTGATGAGTTATAGGGTTCAATGTACCCGGGTGCCTATGGGTGGCAGACATCATGGGTTAACCCATTTAGGACCCGTCTTCGAAATTAAAAAAATGTATCGGTGGTGCTCAATATTTCATGTCAAGCACCCCGAAAATGTAATATGCCTCCACCCCCCCCCCCCCCCCCATCTGAAAATATGTTGTACCTCCCCAGAAGCAAAGATTTGAGGAGTTTATTAATGGTTTAAAACAACACTAAAAGGGGTTCCCGCCCAGATTGAAGATAACCCAACACACCAACATAGAATCTACAGCTTGCTATATAAGCTGGCAGATAAACCGACACAACAACATAGCATCTATAGCTTGGTATAGGCTGCAGATAACCAACACGCCAACATACAGTAGCCAACGCAAAATGTATGCTCACCAACAACAACAATATCATGGGTAATCTCCGTCTGTGCAAACTGCTATTGCAGCCTTCTGCTTCTATGGACCAACGGCGTGGAATAAACTCCCAATCCGCCTTAAAGGGACACTTCACCCTTTTTGCAAAAAGATATATGTTAATGACGTTTAGAAGCTTTAGATCACTTTCCTGGGGGTATTTATGTGTGTAATATGTGGTTTTAGATATTTTAGATTGTAGCAGTGAGCCTGTTGTCTCTGTCATGGACACTGGTCTCACTACCTTCCTGGACTACAATTCCCATAATTCTTTGGTGCACTGCTCCTCCTTGTTGATAGGGGGGAGAGCTGTCTTACTGAGACACATGTAGTCCAGGAAGGAAGTGAGCCCAGTGTCCATGACATCAGAGACAACAGGCTCACTGCTACAATCTAAAATATCTAAAACCACATATTACACACATAAAGACCCCCAGGAAAGTGTTCTAAAGCTCCTAAACGTCATTAACATATATTTTTTTGCAAAAAGGGTGAAGTGTCCCTTTAAGACTTAAAAACACAGCTCAAGACCTACTTTTTTTTAACTCTTGCATTTGGCTGAGCTTTTTAAACTTTTCTTTTAAAAAACTTTTTTTTTTTTAAACTTCTTATCTCTCCGTTATTCCCACTGCTCTGCCTATTTTTAATGCCGCTGTAAATTCTTTGCCTTGCTTTTTGCTCTCCACTGACCTTGCTCTGTTTTCGCTGTTTTTATAGTACTGTATGTATTTTGACTGTGACTTGACGTTTGTGCCGTTTGATATGCTTAGTCCTTTGTTGTATTCTGTTCTGTGAAGCAGAAGGTATAGAAGGTGCTCTAGAAATAGAGTGTATTATTATTATTATTGCCGTTTGCAGGTCAGATTTCCATGTCAAGGACCGCCAACTAGTATTTGGTTTGCGGACAAACCCATTCGAAAATATGGTTCAGGTTCATTTGCCATGTGTATATAGAGTATAAATGCAATGAAAAATTATTTAGCTCAGGTCTTACAGACACAGACAGTACATAAACAAACATCTATAGTGCAAGAAAAAGACGAAAAAAACAAAAAAACAACAAGTGAAGTGACAAAAACAGTGGCAATATACAGTTCAAGGTCAGCTGTTCAGCAGCCTGACTGCCTGGGGGTAGAAACTGTCACTGAGACGGGTCGGGTGGTGCGAGATTTTATGCTCTATAGCGTTTTTTTGGAAGGGAGAGGTTTGAACAGGGTATTCGCGGGAGAACCACTGGCTGGTAAGAGAGAGTGCGCGCGTGTGTGCGTGCGTGCGTGGGTGTGTGTGTGTAAGTTAGGGGAAACACTGGTCAGAACTGAGCAATCGGAGGAAGAGCCTCTTTGTTATGTTGTTCCATGATGGTGATGTCATGGCTAGGCTAGGCCACGCCTCTCTCTCTCTCTCTCTCTCTCTAAAAGCCTGATGACTTCTTCCATCACTGTGCTAATCATCCTCATCATGGATGGGGATGTCCCCGGCCGGCGGTATATAACATCTGTTTATGTGCTCAAAGTATACTCAACACCAGTATACTCGAGTCAAAGTGTAAACATTACAAATGTATTACTCAAATTGACAGTGTATAAACGTATAGTGGTTATTACAGGGTGTATATCTGCGCATTCATGAAGTGACAATGTATAGGTCGGTGCTTCTAAAGAAACATAAGACCATTGCTGTGTCAATAAAGATACTAAGATACTAAGATATACTCAAATAAACCCACCCAGGTACTGTCCACCATCGTCAGTACAGTACCAGCATAACCTGGTCATGAGTGGGTTGTTGTCTGACGTCAACAACAACAACAACAACAACACACGTCCATTCTTCTGGCTCTCTCTGGCCATGGGCACGTGGTCACATGGTATATAGGCTATAGACCACATAATTAGATGCAGACCTATACGAAGCTTGTAGCGCGCCACTCTATACGAGCTTGTAGATCTGCTATGTTTCAATAGCTAAAGCGCGACATGATGCCGACACCAAAATGGGTTCCCGCCCTAAATGGGCTATAGGCTCCCCTCCTCCCCCCTGAAGATAGTGAGCTTGTAGATCTCCCCCCCCCCCCCCCCACCAAATGGTTGCCCCCAGAAAAAGGGAACACAGAGAATCCAACACAATATGAGAGAGAGAGAGAGAGAGAGAGCAACTGGTTTAGCTCTCTCTCGCGCTACTCGCGCATCGGCCTATCTACTTGTAAACATTGTGTTATAAATAGGCTCATGGCCTGAGGAGCATATATGTGTGTGTGTGTGTGTGTGTGTGTGTGTGTGTGTGTGTGTAGTCCATTAGTCCTTTTGTGCATGTGCATAAACACTGAGCTGGACAAACCGGTCTGTGAGTTCCGTGCCACCCAGATGTGAAAGTTGACATAAAGTAACTGTACGTGTGTGTGTGTGCGCGCGCACGCAAAAAAACCAAAGTATAACAGAATTTGACAACTAATACGAATACAATTGCCCTTGCCTCATTTTTGGTGTGTTTAACCCTTCTGGATGGGAAACCCTTTTGGGGGTTCTGTATACAGTATACAGTATTAAAAAATTATACAAATGTGCGTTAACGTAGTTTATTGTATAAATATAACAATATGTTGTAGCCAGAAAAAGCTGTTTCTGATACCGTTCCTGTTCTTGAACAAGAGAATTGGTCAACAAATTCTGTTATACGAGTGGGGACATTTGGTCCTCACAAGTATAGACACACACACACAGAGAGAGAGAGAGAGAGAGAGAGAGACAGAGAGAGGCAAGCAAGCATTGGGGAACATTTCCTGTGTGGTCACAGAGTCAGGTGCCACCAGCTTCCTGTTCTATAAATATACCAAATATGGAATGTGAATAAAGCATGCAGCTCGCTGCGTGCGTGTGTGTGTGTGCGTTAGCTGCTCAATAGAATGACGTTACATAACCGGCCGGGCGGGCAGGCGGGCAGCGCCGTCAAAGGGCCACACACACACACACACACACACACACACACACACACACACAGAGGTCCAGGAGCAGAGAGCAGAGTCCAGTGACACAGTAGGAAGTCCGTGGCGACGTGGTGCATGAGGACAGTCAGCCCAGCCTCGCTGTGTGTTTGATCACTTCACCTCCAATCACTGTGGTCACATGATCCCGCTGTTGCCAGATCTGCTCCTTTATATGAGCCAGTGGGTCCCTAAAAACTTCTTCATGTCAAGGACCCCTAAATTGACACTCGTTATAGCCCGCGGAACCCCCATTTGAAAATATATGCCATGCATGGACCCCCCCCCAAAACTCTCCGTATAAGAGAAGATTTTTTTATGGCTCTCCAGCAGTGATTCTCGACCCGTTTAATTCGAAGCACTCCCGCAGTTTGACATGCATTAGTCTATACGCCCCCCCCCATTAAATAGCATTTCCATCTCTGGGACCCCCCAGTTTATATTGTAAAATCAATGCTAATTTAACTCGGAGAGAAAGCGTACAAATGGAATCAAATGGACCCGTTTGGTTTCAAATTATCAAGGAGCCCACTTTGGGGAAGCACCGTTATAAGCATCGCCACCAGGCTGTGTTCATTATAAGCAGCCCTGTTAAGGCTCATTCATACTATAGTCTGGATTTTTCGGTGCCGAGGTGACCACCACCACTCCGGCGGTGGTGAGCGGACCACCACCACCGGAGCTGAAATAACGTTGAGCGGTGGCGAGTAAAAACAGAGAGAAGGGCTGGGGGGCGGTGGCGGTGGTTTGCTCTTCACCACGGCTCAGTGACGTCATGTCGTAGTTCGGTGGTCACCTCACCGCCGAAGATCCAGAGCCTTCAGGGTACTCCCCAAACCTTTTCGTTTCGTTTTTCTCCACGATTGTCGTATTAGTATTATTGTTCATTGACAAAATGCATTAGCCCCTGCTCTAAATAGCCAGCCGCCGCAGTCGCAATTCTCTGGAGCCGTCGCTGTTACTCAAGTATTATAGGCTAATAAAGTATTTTGAGGCATTTTTGAGTGGTGCAAACCACTCCTACGACCAGCAATGTCCGTGTACCCGTTTGTGTATACGTCAATGAGCACGAGTGGTGTGCGCATGCGTGAAAAATTGGAACGACAGAAGTATGTGACATGGCTGCCACCTGCTGGACGCAAATCCAACTTCTGACTGTCTATAGGTTCGCTAAAGAAGGAAAGGCCGAGCCAAAATAATAATGAAAAAATTGTCCTCAGTGACGCGGATTGATATCCATAATAAAGCTAATCTGACGGAGCAGAAAGAGAGAGAGAGAGAGGAGGGGGGGAGAGAGGGGAGTTGCACCACTCGGTTCACACAGGTGTGATTTTTTTAATTTACTGGAGTATTTCCAGTTTTCAATGATTTTACTTCTACTCTACTACACTACATCTTGCCATTGGATATATTATCTTTGTAAAAAGGGTGAAGTGTCCCTTTAACAAGCAGGCAGGCTCCATTAGCTCAATGGCACAAAGTTCAGCAGCAGGCATCCGCGCAGTAAACCGCGTTCAAAACTGGGGCAGAAGAGACTATACTAATTACATACACGGACTACATGCTTTAACGACTTTCACGTGAAAACTTTCAAAATGTTTAAAACTATATAGCCAATGAACAGGCTCACACTGGGTCGCATCGGTTTGTTGTTGTGCGAGCTTGTAGAGACCCGAGATCAGATTCTAAAAAAAATGTCTGTTTTGAAAATGACAGTTTTCTGAAAAAGCTATGTTTCCATGTCAGTCGTTCTTCGATTTTTCAACAACAAAAACCCACAGACCTATACAAGCTCGTAGCGCGCCACTCTACGAGCTTGTAGCTAAAGCATAACGAATAATGCCGACACCAAAAAATGGTCCCCGCCCCAAAAATGGGTTAATTTACAAACAAACAAACAGACATACATACATAATAAAAAAAGACGAAATATGGAGATACGGGGTCTCTGGACGACAGCGTGGATATTAAACCCCCGGCACAGCGCTGAACACAACAACATCCCGGATACCGGGTTAAAGTGATTACATTAGCCCCTCTCTGCCAGTCGCTGGGCTGCTGGCTTCCTCTGCAGCTGTCGTTCATTTCCTTTCTACCACACACACACACACACACACACACACGTGTAACTGCACTTAAGTTACTTTATATAGGTACTTATTGGGGTTGAGTACTTTGTCCACTTGTTGACAGACAGGCAGACGGATAGATAGATAGACGGTGCCACAAACACAGTCAGTCAGTCAGTCAGTCACACACACACACACACACAACAGTGTCCCGTGTTTGGGAAATTTGCTCCATACCTTGCCCGTGTGTGTGTGTGTGTGTGTGTGTGTGTGTGTGTGTGTGTGTGTGAGTTGACATTCCCGTGTCCTCTGTGTCTTGTTGTGGCAACAAGTGTCAGAAAGGTGGTGGAGGACGACGCCAGTCAGAGGAGAGGAGGCGAGTCCAGAGGTTTCAGGACTGGACGCTGAATAACCCCATTCTGACCAGAGATCAGATTCTAAAAAAAAAAAAAATGTCTTCTACATCCGGACAGTTTTCTGAAAAAGCCATGTCTCTGTGTCAGTCGTTCTTCGACGTTTCAAAAGTAGCAGACCTATACAAGCTCGTGCAGCGCGCCACTCGGTGGCGCGCTGCACGAGCTTGTAGATCTGCTATTTTTCAATAGCTGCGCTAAAGCATAACGTAATGCTACATATATATAACACCAAAAGGGGTTCCCGACCAAAATGGGATAAATAGCCATATACAGTTTTGGTGCGCTAATATTCACAGTAGTAATCATTCCTATATAGATTTCAACCCTTTTCACGTCAAGGCCAGTATTTATGAACCCTTTACTTGCCATCATTTGGTTTCATTTTACACTCGGGAGTTAGCGGCAAGGGTCCATTTGGTCGAGCAGCTTCCCGGGTCAATTAGCTGCATGGGGCTCACCATGGGACCTCCGCAAGGACCACTGATGGTCCTCGGACCGCCGCTAGAGAACCACTATAGCCGTGACGCAAGATCCGAGCTATAGGGAGAAACTATGCGCAGCTGCGCGACGTCACATGAGACTAATTAATTAGAGCGACAGAGAGAGAGAGAGAGAGAGAGAGAGAGAGAGAGAGAGAGAGAGATGAGCGTGTGCGTGTACATGTGTGCGTGTGTGTGTCAATTTTACAAAGGTGCAGACGATCAGAAATCAGCAGAGAGTGAGCAATGTTTGCGCCTCTACGACTCTATGCCGAATTGAAGTTGGACTTTTTTTTCCTCCTCCCTGGAAATAAAAAACGTCTGGGTTTCCGAGGCTAGTCCTAAGTAACCCATTTAGATCCGAGGGGGCCAATTCTAAAAAAAAAAAAAAAAAAAAAAAAATGTTGAAAACAGTTTTCTGAAAAAAGTTTGTTACGATATGCTAAGATCTTAAAAGATGCTTTCCCGGAGTGAATGAGCACATAATATCCCTTGTGACACATATACTGTATCTTAACCCATTCTGGGCGGGAACCCCCTTTTTGGCAATATGTAATATAGTGTATGTAGTTATGTAGCAGAATCCAGTTAAGTGAACGTTTCGTGAAGATTCTTGTAAACCATGTTTTTTCTGTTCTATGGACCCTAGAGGACACAAAAAAAACGGTTTACATTTTTTTTTCCCGCCCTAACAATATTTTATCACCATGGCAATACATGGCAATGTGTAGCAATATTCTGTGTCTGTCTGTATTTCTGTCGACATCATTTCTCCAAATCTGCCAGGCCGATTTACACCAAATGTGATCCAGGAGTGTATGATGTGCTCTGGAAGACCCCATAAAAATGTCACCACGATCGGCCCATAGGTGGCGCTACAGCACCAAATTTAAAACGAAATTTCATGATTATTCACAAACTACTTGTCCAATTTCAATTACATTGGCTAGGTTGTTGTACCATGGGCTGAAGCACAAGCCCAGAAAGTTTGACCACAATCCACCAATAGGTGGCGCTACAACAACAGATTCAATATGCAATTTCACAAGGTGCATAAGCTACCTGACCAATTTTCCACAAAAACCTTGAATAATCAGTAACGGACAGTTTTATTTCAAATCAAAGGGTTTATTTACGAACGTGACATGCTCAACTGTACAAAGAATCACTGTAGGTATCATCGTCATCACTCTCAGCATCATCTTTTGTATGATTATCACATGAACCCTCAGCAGCCTCACATTTGCAGAGCTCTGTGCATGGAAGGTTATTACTGTTGCAAGAACAGCGGCCGCTACACTTGCTGGCAACACATGCACACTTGACGAGTTCAACAACGGCCTCTGGTGCAGGTGGAACCTTTGAGACTACAGGGACACACCTTCCATCATCTTGTTGCTTCCATCCTAAAGAAAGTGGATCTAAAACCTGTGGCTCAGCAACGATGTCTTGTGCCCATACATTGGCTTGCCAATGTGCTCGCAGAATGTGTTCGACGATGGACCCTTGCGTTGGACATATCTTTTCAACACCCTGATTGCCCTTGAGCTGTTTAAATATGTGCCACCAAAGTACTTCAGCTGATTCATACCCAGGTTTGAAAAGCTGACACACAAACTTTTCACACCCGGCTAACACCTCCAAGGATGGATGAGGGCCAACACCAAGTTCAGCAAGTGCATGGAGAACATCATCACCAGTCTTCATGAACGATTTGAAGCAGGAAGATTGACCTTTTCCTCGGATGTGACCAGTGAGTGTGGAATCCTGGCAATGCGGCTGCTCGTTTTACTATTTCACCTTTCCGAACAACCATCTCCTGCACGACAGCCATGCCGTCAATCAAGATACTGGTCAACACTTCTGCAGATGGGCTACTCTGCATGTCTATGGATTCTTCATTAGATTCTATCTCTGAAACCACTCCTTCCAATTCATGGATGAGGGCAGACTTGGCTGTAGTCTGCAACAGAGAACCATCAGACTTCATTAAGCTGGCATTGTGATCAGCAAATTTGTGTGTTCCCACAATGTTCTGCAGGTCCAGTTCTCTTGAGGACTTGGCAACGAGAAGCAAGCGAACAAACAAGGAGTTTGTTGCTTTCAAGCTGACTATTTCAGATGATGCCTTAAGCTTGATAGTTTTGCATCCATCTTTCCAGGTCAGATACTTCAGCTTCGTCATTTTGTCCCACATGTTCTTTTCCCCTCTGACCCTCTCATTCACAAAAGTTCAGTGCTCTGCTCCCTCGTAACTCTTGCAGAATGATTCACTCGGAGTGTTGACATAAAGGCGCAAGGCTACACAGATCTATACTTGCTATTTGACAACTATACAGTGACAAACTCCATGAAGGACAGAACAAGTCATCTCTGTAAAATAGAGGATAACACACCAGTCAAAGACTTCAAGGCTTTCCTCGGAAGCAAGGAAACCAAGGCCAACCTCGTCCTCTACCTTGCACAAAAAGCTGTTGATCTTTGCAAGCTACCAATCACAACACACACACACACACACACACACACACACACACACAAGGGTGTCATGTCCACAAACACAAAAATGGTGAACATCACAAGTACACAAGAAGAGGCGGATACGTTACTGGTTATGTATGCCGCAGCAGTGAGTCGTTTAGGTAAAACGCCACATATATACTCATGTGACACTGATGTTTTGGTACTTGCCCTTCGAAGGTTACCAGACCTTCAACCAGAGAGTGCAATCATCATGGGCACAGGAGATCAAAGACGGACGATAAAACTCAGACCAATCTACACGGCCATTGGCCCCAAACGAGCAGCCGCATTGCCAGGATTCCTCACGCTCACTGGTTGCGATACCACTGGTCTCATCCGAGGAAAAGGTAAATCTTCCTTCCATGAAGAGTGGTGATGATGTTCTCCATGCACTTGCTGAACTTGGTGTTGGCCCTCATCCATCCTTGGAGGTGTTAGCCGGGTGTGAAAAGTTTGTGTGTCAGCTTTTCAAACCTGGGTATGAATCAGCTAAAGTACAATCAAGGGCAATCAGGGTGTTGAAAAGATATGTCCAACGCAAGGGTCCATCGTCGAACACATTCTGCGAGCACATTGGCAAGCCAATGTATGGGCACAAGACATCGTTGCTGAGCCACAGGTTTTAGATCCACTTTCTTTAGGATGGAAGCAACAAGATGATGGAAGGTGTGTCCCTGTAGTCTCAAAGGTTCCACCTGCACCAGAGGCCGTTGTTGAACTCGTCAAGTGTGCATGTGTTGCCAGCAAGTGTAGCGGCCGCTGTTCTTGCAACAGTAATAACCTTCCATGCACAGAGCTCTGCAAATGTGAGGCTGCTGAGGGTTCATGTGATAATCATACAAAAGATGATGCTGAGAGTGATGACGATGATACCTACAGTGATTCTTTGTACAGTTGAGCATGTCACGTTCGTAAATAAACCCTTTGATTTGAAATAAAACTGTCCGTTACTGATTATTCAAGGTTTTTGTGGAAAATTGGTCAGGTAGCTTATGCACCTTGTGAAATTGCATATTGAATCTGTTGTTGTAGCGCCACCTATTGGTGGATTGTGGTCAAACTTTCTGGGCTTGTGCTTCAGCCCATGGTACAACAACCTAGCCAATGTCATTGATATTGGACAAGTAGTTTGTGAATAATCATGAATTTTTGTTTTGAATTTGGTGCTGTAGCGCCACCTATGGGCCGATCGTGGTGACATTTTTATGGGGTCTTCCAGAGCACATCATACACTCCTGGACCACATTTGGTGTAAATCGGCCTGGCAGATTTGGAGAAATGATGTCGACAGAAATACAGACAGACACGGAATATTGCTACACATTGCCATGTATTGCCATGGTGATAAAATATTGTTAGGGCGCGAAAAAAAAATGTAAACCGTTTTATTTGTGTCCTCTAGGGTCCATAGAACAGAAAAAACATGGTTTACAAGAATCTTCACGAAACGTTCACTTAACTACACAATGACATACACTAATACTTTAGCTATTGAAAAACAGCAGATCTACAAGCTCATACGAGCTGTATACGAGCGTGTAGGTAAAACAAAACAAAAAAATGCGGCACAAATCTTTGAATATATATTCTTTCAGAAGACCTTTATTTTTTGGTTTTGTCTTTTTTTTTTTTTTTTACGTCAGGGCCTAAATGCGTTAAGGGGAAAGATTGACATATTTATGTACTGTAATATGACACATTTATTAATGCTATTAATAACGTCATTCAGAGGTGCAGCGGACGCAAAGATTATTTACATTTTGAGAACAACCGATACAGTCGTTTTGATACAGCGTTTGTTCAGCAAGGAGTCACCCTGCAGTCTCTTCAGCTCTTTAAACCAATACATTTACAGGAGGATACAGGGTAAACAATATGAAAGTGATGAAAACCAGAGATGGGGGGGGGGGGGGGGAGAGGGGAAAAGAGCAGACCAAGTACGTCACGTGGCCAGACGTCAAGCTTACGGAGTATTGAAGCTTTAAACCCATTCTGACCCGAGATCAGATTCTAAAAAATGTCTTCTATACATCCCGACAGTTTTCCATTCTGACCTGGGATCAGATTTAAAAAAAAAATCTTCTATACGGCCTCAGCTGCCATGACTCCGTGACAGTGGCGTAAACCTGCATAAGCATAACCATGACATGATTGTCCAGACTGTATCAGAGGGAACGACTGTATTACGCGCAATATATGACAGACGAGAGACGCATGCGTGTTGTTGCTGCTCATTCCGTTCTAATCATGTTTTCCATAACGTCATATGGATCCACTGTCCTATACTGTATATTATTCTCCTCTGTGTGCGAATTAAACTCCAAAATGTACGTGTAGCGTTATGCATCGCTCTGTGTTGGCATATGACGGATCCTCCTCACTCACCACCCCAAGGTTTAGACCTTCTAGAGAGGCCTAACTAAGGGCCGATTCATACTCCTATTTTAGAGCCGAATAAAAGTCGGTTGGGCTCTGTGTAGAGCCCGGAATGTGACGTCATCCGACGAGCCAGGAATCAATTTCGGCACTACAGCGCCGAGACAGCGGTGAAATAGGAGTATGTGAACCGGCCCTTATAGATGGTCACCCTATAAAACCACAACAGCCCTCGTGTCAAGAAGCCGGGCCACCATCTCCGAATGTCTATATACGCCGGGGCCACTCCAACTATGGGATGGCTCCAGCAGAGCCCAAGAGGTCAGACGAGAAGCAGCAAAACGCTGGCTGCTGGGGCCCTCGCTAGGGGAAAAGAGGGCACAGACAGGCGACTGAATCCCACCTCCTCCAGTGGTATATAGGCAGCAGAACCAGCCAGGCTTCACCACAGATGGTGGCTTATAGCCCGTTTAGGCCTGACCTCGAAGTTTAAAATTTCCTCCAGTTTTCTGAAATAAATATTTTTTTTACGATTTTTCAAAAATAGCAGACCTATACAAGCTCGTATAGCGCGCCACTCTACGAGCTTGTAGATCTGCTATTTTTCAATAGCTAAAGCATGACATAATGCTAACACCAAAAGGGGTTCCCTCCCAAAATGCGTTAATTGACCTACTGTACCTAGACAATGACACACTCTCTACCTCTGTTTGTTACAGACTATCTCTCTCTCTCTCTCTCTGTCAGACATACCCATCTCTCTCTCTCCGCTACAGACATTCTCTACCTCTCTCGACCATAATGCCTTGGCTTCTGACCGTCCAAGACAAAAAAATAATCTGTCTCCAGGCAAACAAGCGCAAATACACAGCGAAAGGAAAGTCAGTCAGTCTCTCCCTCTCCCTCTCCTTCTCATAAAACTCAATGGCATTATGTCATGGCTCAGCCCTTTCAGAGCACTCCTGAGGGAGAAACACTGAGGCCCTGTGTGTGTGTGTGTGTGTGTGTGTGTGAGTGAACATAGATACTTAACCACTGGAATGCTAGCATCTGTCTTCTGGGGGGGAGGGGGTGTTTGGGGTGCATATCTTTGGTCCGACATGCTAATAGTCCGACCCCAAACCCTAACCTAACCTCAAACGCACACGCGGAAGCCACGGCTTGAGTCTTAACCGGCCACGCGTGAGTCTTATACTCTTAACCGGCCGTTTTGTTATACACCTTGATTTTAAGCAAGCAAGGAAGAACGCGAAGAGCCTTAACAAACATAACAATCAGCAAACAATTGCCGTGACAATATATAGTCATACCATGCAGGGCCATTATGGGCTCCAATCCTTCAGCAAACAAACAAACACCGTTTAGGGGTCCCACCAGGGGCGACATCAGGGGCCACAGGCACACCAATCCTCAGCAAAACATGCAGGCACATGCTATGCTATGCTTTAGCTATTGAAAAATAGCAGATCTACAAGCTCATAGCGCGCCACCGAGGGGCGCACTACGAGCTTGTAGGTCTGCTATTTTTGAAAAGTCGAAGAACGACCGACACAGAAAACAGAGCTTTTTTCAGAAAACCGTCGGGATGTATACAAGACATTTTTAGAATCTGATCTCAGGTCAGAATGTGTTAAGGCGGGATCTACCACGACACCACAAAAACCATAATTTCTCACACACACACACACACACACACACACACACACACACACACACACACACACACACACAATCAGTTCAGCAGTTAAAATGAGTCGATGACCATTGCCCCAATCGCGGCGCAATGTAGGACTGGATCGGGTGCAGTACTTATAGTTTGGACAGTTTTTGCTTCAGACTAGTCATTTGTTAGACCAGTCATTAGTCCTATACATCTACAACCTATCTCAAACCCTCAACCTAAACCTATAACCTCCCACGGGGAGGCAGCACACCTAAACCTAACCTTAACCCATGTCTAACCAATGACTAGTCTAAACCAAGTATGCACCCCCCTTTCCTGCAGTTCCAGTTAGCTCATAACTTTAGCCGCTGTCGTCAGTGAGTCAGTCGCTCCTCCACAGCATTATGGGTTCAGACTTCCCCTTTGAGAGGCGTGTCGGGGGGGCTCAGGAGGCAGCGTATAGAAGCACTACGTGATCCAGAGACTCCCATTGGCTTAGGCGGCCATTACAGAGTATGAGGTCAGACTATTACGAATGAGCCGTCGTGTATGCCAGGTTATCACCTGGCAAAAAAACTAAAGCTATGATGACAAAAAAAAACTAAGACTAAATATATTGACAATTTCGTCAACAAATAAAAACTAGACCAACATGTTTGGGAGGTTCTACTAGTGGAGAAGAGATCCAGTAGAAGACAAGTCATCTTGTTTGGTCGTGCTCGGGTGTTGTGCGCTGAAAGATAGCAGATCTACAAGCTCACAACTATATTCGAGTATGTAAGCAAGCAATGCAATCTGCCATGCGACGCCGTCGAGGCGCGATCAGCTCGTCATTTCCGACAACGTGGCTTCACGTGCGGTTAGGGGTTTTGTACGACATCGGCCCCCCATCAAGGCCCGCCAAAATCCATTTGTGTTCGACAAAATCAACTGTGTAGATTCAGTCGACTGAAATCCAAAAGAACCACCGACATATATAGAAACATTAGCTTTTTCAGAAAACAGAAAACTTTTTTTAGAATCTGATCTCGGGTCACAAATGGGTTAATAATATATACCATCCAGCAACACGTCTCCCTTCCTCTCACAACTGGCTGTGAGCAAAAAAGCTCACGGTATGAATGTCTGCAGCACCACGCCACCAGAGTACTATCCCATTCTGACCTGAGATCAGATTTTTTCTTTTTAAACGTCTTCTAAATCCTGACAGTTTCCAGAGAAAGCCACGTTTCTATATCTCAGTCGTTCTTCGATTTTTCAAAAAAAATAGCAGACCCTATACAAGCTCGTAGGGTCTGCTATTTTTTTGAAAAATGTAGATCTGCTATTTTTCAATAGCTAAAGCATAACATAATATTGCTAACACAAAAAGGGGTTCCCGCCCCAAATCTGGGCTATTTCATGCATGCTGTTGGCTTCATGACGCGGCCGTTTGCCCCCCCCGCCCAATGACAAAAAAAGGTCCAATAACGCAATGAGAGAAATGGAGAGGACTGGGGGGGGGGGGGGGGGGCCTTGGAAGTTGGAAGTCCCGGTTTAATAGACATTGTAAACAAGAACTCAAGAAAAGTGCAACCGGCTCTCCGCCTGTGTTTGAGAACGTCGGACCACCGTGTACGGACAGACTTCTGTGTATGAAGGGGGGTGACCCGAGTAATATACTTACTATTGACTTATTGAGGTCATTTTTTTTACTTGATGTCATGTCCATTTGCGTGGCACTATAGCAACTGCACGGCACGGCTTTGTCTGTGTATTTGTCCATTTGAGCACGGAACTGTTTGTTTGTGCCATGAGCTGCAGGTCATCGACCTCCTCTCTCTCTCGCGCACACACACACACACACACACACACACACACACACACACACACACACACACACACACACACACACACACACACACACACACACACACACACACACACACACACACACACACACACACGTTTGTCTTACTGGTATGGTGCATATAATATATATATATATATTTGGCAGCTTTAGTTTCTAGCAACTTTGTAGACGATTAATAATTCATCTTCACCCACTTTCAACCTCGTTATAGGTGATGGCTTTCCAAAAAAAAATGTAGAAAAACCAGTAATCTATAGTATTTATTTATTTATTTGTTGGCTCATAAGTTAAAGTCTACATTTCTCAAATTGATTCAAATTGACGGGAACCCCCTTTTGGTGTTTTAACTATAACCAAGCATCATGTTATATATACTTTGGCTATTGAAATAAATGAGCAGATCTACACAAGCTCATACGGCGCGCCACCCCGTCGACGAAGCCCTATATAACTTGTCTCGATGCTCGTGTGCGGCGCGATAACAAAATCCCCTACTTTACAACCAAGCGACGTCATGATAAAAACAACAAAAAAAAAAAACAGGACCCCAGTGTATAACAGGCCTGTCCACTGACAGCCTGCACTGTGTTCTCTGCGCGTCTTAAGAAGTGCATGTTATTGTGTGTGTGTGTGTGTGTGTGTGTGTGTGTGTGTGTGTGTGTGTGGGGGGGGGGGGGGGTGGGGGGGGGTGAATCAAAGGGCAGATCAAACAACAACATCAGAGCTGATCCAGCTGCCTTGGTGGCTCTCCATTACTCCATTTGGGGGCGGGATGCTTTATAGCCATTGAAAAATAGCAGATCTACAAGCTCGTAGACTGACACATTTGAAAAACATCGCCTTTTTCAGGAAAACAGTCGGGGATTTAGAAGACGATTGCATTAATCGTTCCCAGGTCAAAATGGGTTAACCCAGTGGATGGACCACCACAACCTGACAAGGACTTTGGAGAGAGTCGACAAAATGTCGCGTTGTGAGTTTGCACTGTTAGAGGACCTTTTGCTTCTTTCTTCTTATATTATTTGACAATTCCGCCGATGTTTGACCAGTTGTTGTTATGTATTACAGTTTGTCGATTAGCGCGATTATATACCGTCTCGTTATATCGTTCTCCTGGGGGGCCCGCCGCCGCCGTACCCCGACGCTGCCAGATGGGGGCGGTATTTGGGTAACCATGTTCCCCAACACAGCTTCCATCTGGGATCTCTCAGGGAGTTCAGCTAACAGCGATCCGTTCCGTACCGAACCAATCAGCGTGAGCTAAGGGGCGGGATATGTGCGAAACCGGATGTGAAGCTATATAGACACGTCAATATGATTGGTTGCGTTTGCACGCCCACACGGTGACAGACAGACGGTCCCATCCAATCATCTACCAAGTATCTTGAAAAAAAAGGAACAGCCCCGTCATCGAATTTGCTCCCGAGATCCCAGATCCCCAATAAGCTGTGAAACAAATTTGTGTAGCAAAGCTTCTTGGATCTGGCAGCGTCAGGTTACCGCCGCCGTACCAAAGGTGTAATTCAACCGGACTATCACACACACCGAACCGTTTCAGAACCTACACTTTTGGTCACAAATCACAATTTAGGACCATTGCTTCAGAACATCGGTGACAGAACATTCTGCGAGTGCTGCCAGCCAGAATTGTGAATGGGGTACAACCACACACACACACACACGCACACACAGACACACACACACACACACTAGAGGCAGCGCTCAGGTTACACTTTAGACGAAGGAATTCATCTACCCTCCATGCACGTGCACGACATGTGTGCGCACACACACACACACACACACACCCACAAAGGCCACAAGCACAAGGAAGTAGTGCCTTTAAGGCCTTATACTTCCTTGAGTATGACGTGCAGCAAACCTCTGCGGTGTCTGTGAAAGATACAGTTCTGCTCTACCAACAGTAATGTTACACAATGGAGACGCACAGAGAGAGAGAGAGAGAGAGAGAGAGAGAGAGAGAGAGAGAGAGAGAGAGAGAGAGAGAGAGAGAGAGAGAGAGAGAGACATATGAAAAGCCATTTAGGCCCGACAATTAAAAAAAACGACGACCGCTTCCCTCTACACGAGAACCGAAAAGTCAACACAAGCTAATCCCATAATACTCCTCGCCAGAGCGCTCAGCCCGCCAACACAGTTTTAAAGGAACAATCCCCCTGTGTGTGTATATATATATATATATATATATATATATATATATATATATATATACCTACCTTAGGGTTTTACAATACTAGGCGCATGTCATCATCTACACCAAATACTGTATATTGCCGAGAAATAACGATCTACCCGTGAGCTTTTAGATCTTCCACTTGTGTCACTATAGTTGGGCGGGTTTCATCATCATCATCATCATCAGCCTGTATTCCAGTGGGAGTTCCAGGGGGTTGGGGGGGGGGGGGGGGGGGGGGGGGGGCGGGTATCACACCCGCCCGCTCACCAGACCATCTGAGCAGCCATCGGATGGGTGGATTGTGGTGTCAACTAACTGCCGCAGGGTCTCTAAGCCCATTCTGTACGGGAACCCCCTTTTGGTGTTTTAACTAAGCATTATGTTATACTTTAGCTATTGACAAAATAGCAGATCTACAAGCTTGTGTATAGCGCGCCACCGAGTGGCGAGCTATACGAGCTTGCAGGTCTGCTATTTTTGAAAAGTCGTGAAAATGCGGCACAAATCTTTGAATATGTATATATATATATATATATATATATATATATATATATATATATATATATCTCTCTTTCAGGATACTTTTCTTTATTTCAACGTCAGGCCTAAATGGGCAGTCTGCAGCCACCGCCAGCGTTTCTACTAATCTTTCAAGACCCGTGGAATATTTGTTCTGCGACGATGCAAACACGAGATATCTCAAAAGATTGAAGAATAGTCTGTTTCGGAATGGTGGGGTTTTCGGAATGGTGGGGTTTTCGGAATGGTGGGGTTTTCGGAATGGAGGCCTGTCCCCAGGTGACAGTAGAGACTATCTTCATTCTTTTGAGACATTGCGTTGCGTTTACATCGTCGTAGAACAAAATGGAAGATCTAAAAAGCTCACAGTCCTTGTAGAACGTAGATCATTATTTCTTGGCAATATACTGCAATTGGTGTAGAAGGGGGGGAAAAAAGGCACACACCTAGTATCGTTATTGGCAGTTGATTGTAGTTTGTTTTCACCAAAAACGCTGTCTGGAAACAGACCAAAAATATTTGTATAAATCCTTTAATATTAGACAAAACCGGATTATTATTATTTACCGTAAGAGCGCCCTCTATCGCAAACACCAAAAGCATTGATGACGTGACGTATATGCGTCAATGGTGGTCAATGAGTCTTAACAAGGTCTACAAATAGTCTCTAGTTCCCTTCAACCCTTAGCTAAACCCTATTGGGGAGAACATTCTGCCAAAAGAGCACATCTACAAGGTGATCTGCTATTTTTGGCATTTAGGCCCAGGACGTCGAGAAAAAAAAGAAAAAAAAAAAGTTTTCTAAATCATGACAATTTTCGGAAAGATTTGAGGCACATTTTTACGATTTTTCAAAAATAGCAGACCTATACAAGCTCATAGCGCGCCACTCGGTGGCGCGCTATGAGCTTGTAGATCTGCTATTTTTCAATAGCTGAATTATAACATAATGTATGTAACCACCAAAAGGGGTACCCGCTCAAAATGGGTTAAGAACCAATCATTTTAACAATAGAAATCTTCACTTATGGTCCCCGGCACCAAATCTGTTCTGTCCCATTTTGACCTGTACTGGGAACGTTCTGCAAATGTCTTCTAAATCCTGACTGTTCTCTTGAAAAAGCTATGTCTTTCTATGTCAGTCAAACACTTTCATGTCACTTTTCAAGATTCTTCAAAAATAGCAGATCTGCAAGCTCTACACGAGCTTGTAGATCTGCTATTTTTCAATAGCTAAAGCATAACATAATGCCAACACCAAAAGGGTGTTCACCGTTACGCTCATGAGCTTTGTAGAGCTTTGTTTTTTTTTTTAACGTGAACATTTGTGCAATACGATCTTTGAATATATCTTTCAAAAAAGGAAAATAATTATTTTAACTCAAATCTTTGCTTCTGGAGGTCCCGGAAGCAACATATTTCAGGGAAACTAGGCAGGAGGCAAACCATAGTTCTATAGAGTGCCCCAAGAACACACAAGGCAGAGAGAGCTTTCTACTAGTTCTGGCAGGGGAGAAAGGACAGTGGGCGGGTCACATCAGTGTCCCAATGCACGGCGCTCAGACATGGATAATATTGTAGTTAACCCATTCTGACCCGAGATCAGATTCTAAAAAAAAAAAAAAAAAGTCTTCTACACCCTGACAGTTTTCTGAAAAAGCCATGTTTCTATGTGTCAGCCGTTCTTCGATTTTTCCAAAAAATAGCAGACCTACAAGCTCGTAGCGCGCCACTCGGTGGCGCGCTACGAGCTTGTAGATCTGCTATTTTTCAATAGCTAAAGCTAACACAAAAAGGGGTTCCCGGCCCCAAAATGGATTAATGTCAGATGATACTCTGATGATGATGACCGGGGCAGGAAGATGCTGTGTTCGATTTCACTGCATCATCATCATCCTCATCCTCATCCTCATCCTCATCCTCCTCCTCCTCCAACAGCATCCTTTCTGCGGGGAGGAGAGGAGAGGAGACAGACTCCGGAAGATGGAGATTGGATGGCAGGAGCCCACTCGATCCGTTATGTAACGATCAATGTGATTAAACGGCCCCTCTATGCATCTATCCGCTAGTAGTATACTGTGTGCTGCCTGCCACGTTCTGTTGGTTGTGGCGAGCGTCATCACGTCAAAGACTGTCGCGTCGACGCGAGCATTATCACGTCAAAGACTGTCGCGTTGTCGCGAGCATTATCACGTCAAAGACTTTCGCGTCGTCGCGAGCATTATCATGTGTGTGTTTGAGAGGTGCAGTTCCCTTGACCCCACCTTGTAATGAGCACCCTGCAGTGTCAGGATTAGGCCACACACACACAATAAATTATATGATCGCAAATTGTTTGAGATATGTACATTGTAGTGTACATTTTCAAAAGGTTTCCAAAAAAATAGCATAAATAGCTGAACAGACCTTTGTATTTGTATTCAAAATGCAACGTTTAATACTATTGCAATTATTTGTATGACAAGTCATCGTAACTTAAATGTTGTAATGTGTCAACCTTAGTCAGGATAACCCATTCTGAACGGGAACCCATTTTGGTGTTAGCATCATGTTATGCTTTAGCTATTGAAAATAGCAGATCTACAAGCGCATAGCGCGCCACTCGGTGGCGCGCTATGAGCTTGTAGATCTGCTATTTTTTGAAAAATCGAAGAGCGACTGACATGGAAGACATTTTTTAGAATCTGATCTCAGGTCAGAATGAAAACTGTCAGGATGTAGAAGACATTTTTAATCTGATCTCAGGTCAGAATGGGTTATGGTTAATGGTAGGTTATGGTGGAGACCAGTCGGTTGGACGTTGTGAATAAAAAAATTAAAAAAAAAGGTGCTGAATGCACCCGAGAGCTGACACAGGAGTATGGTGCTAAAAATAGCCTATATGGCTTGATCTGTCTTTTTCAACAACCAGTCTGCTGCTATCCGAGAATCCAAAGCACAACCAAGCTTGGCTTTGGACGCTTCCCTGCAACAGTGTACACCCCCCATTCAACAGCAGATTTAACATTGTACCCACTGCCAATTCAACAGCAGATTTAACATTGTGTACCCACTGCCAATTCAACAGCAGATTTAACATTGTGTACCCACTGCCAATTCAACAGCAGATTTAACATTGTGTACCCACTGCCAATTCAACAGCAGATTTAACATTGTGTATACCACCGCCCATTCAACAGCATTTTCGGAGAGTGACACCTGCCCATAACCATATATGCATACAAAGACTTGTCTTTTAGTTCTACTGGTCTGGATCTTTTTCCACATAGTCCCTTTTAGTCCAGTTTTTTGTTGACAACAATCTGTCCGTATATTTAGTCAGTTTAACCCATTCTGGGCGGGAACCCCTTTTGGTGTTTATCATGTTATGCTTTAGCTATTGAAAAATAGCAGATCTACAAGCTCACAGCGCGCCACCGAGTGGCGCGCTGTGAGCTTGTAGGTCTGCTATTTTTGAAAAATCAAAGAACGACTGCATGACGTAGAAGACTTTTTTTTTTAAATCTGATCTCGGGTCAGAATGGAAAACTGTCAGTGTGTAGAAGACATTTTTTAGAATCTGATCTCATGTCGGAATGGAAAACTGTCAGTGTGTAGAAGACATTTTTTTAGAATCTGATCTCGGGTCGGAATGGAAAACTGTCAGTGTGTAGAAGACATTTTTTAGAATCTGATCTCGGGTCAGAATGGGTCAAAGGGCCTTGCAAACGGGGAGCAATAAAACACGCCTGTAGTTCATTTTCAACGAGACCTGCGTTTTTTTTTGTTGCTCGGAGAAGTCGCGCGTGCGACAACAACGCGCGCGCATTCACGTGAGCGCGGTCCGTGAATGTGTTGCATGTGTGCTCGTTACGTGCACACACGAAAAACCTCATGTTTCTGTATCAGTGGTGCTCAATATTTCGTGTCAAGGACCCCAAAGGTTATGTGTAATTGGCCACCGACCCCCCCATCTGAAAATATGCTGTTCCAGGGACCCCCCCCCCCCCCCCCCCCCAGAAGTAAAGATTTTTGTTAAAAACTGAGACTCTGAAAGAACATATTCAAAGATTCGAGGCACATTTTCACGATTCAAAAAAGAAATAGCAGAACTACAAGCTCATAGTGGCACCGAGTGGCGCGCTATGAGCTTGTAGATCTGCTATTTTTCAATAGCTAAAGTATAACATAATGCTTTAAAACACCAAAAGCACAAAATAAAAAAAATAAAAATAGGTCATGTGTGAAGGAACACGGATGCCGACAAACGGGCTCAGATCAGTCAGTGTATATAAACCTTCCCGTTGTGGGAACGTCACGGGAATCTGAATCTGGGGGACGGCCCGTTGGACCGGGCCCACGCATCGCATGCCTTTCACTTAACCCTGGCTGCAGCGGGGAGGAGAGGAGAGGAGAGGAGACACGCGCTCACATAAACAAATGGGAATAAACAGCCTTTGCCTCCCTCCTCCCCCTCGCTCCATTCATTCTAACTCTATCAACGGTATGTGACCTCAACGCAGCCCTGTGCATAGTACTGTAGTCTGGCATGCATGTGTGTACACACACACGCGCACACACACACTATCAAAAGTAAATTCCCCATGCATGCCTTTCCCCATGCATGCCTTTGGTGTGTGTGTGTGTGGGGGGGGGGGGCTGGGGCTGTTAAAGAAGCTATAATCATTCAAACTGTTTGGGGGACAACAAGCGGCACTCACTCCGAGTCACTCGTAACAACCACCGACTCAAACACGCTTTGCATTTGTACTTTTTTTTTTTTTTTTTTGCCACAGATCACAATACGAACCGCTGATCCTTTCCACGGAGTGGCTTTCAGAAGGGCAAAGTCCGTTGATCCCAGGCCAACAAGCTTTTGTGTTTTAGCTATTGGTTTAAGAGGAGCCGACCCCCTTATCCCTTCTTTAATATAATGAAAATGTGAAGACCCTGGCACCTCTCTCTCTCTCTCTCTCTCTCTCCGTGGATTAAATAAAATAAAATATCATGTTTGAAAATGTCCGCATGGCCAAGTCCCAATGTGTGCTTTGTGAAACAGTGTGAAGGGAGCCCCCACGCATAAGCACCGTTTCCTAAAACAATTAACACAAATATAGCTGCAAGCAGCGATAAGACAGGGCCATGGAATAAGAACAATCACACCCGTGTTAACCGAGCGGTGCTTATTGGCTGGCTTGCTGTGGTTATAGTGCTCAGTGTGAATGGCCCTTTTAGGCTGCTCAACAGTGCCACTTTAGGTCAGCCAGTGGTATTGCAGCTGTTCGTAACCCAAACAGACCCACTTGTTGTGTGTATATTGTATATAGTCTTTTGCTTATTGCTGCATTCCTTGGCTTCCCTTATCGCTGCTTTTTATTTTACACATTTCTTCACGTCCAAAGTGACAGATGTGTTTTCCGCGTGAGTCAAGGCACATGTGTAAACAAGTTCCATGGCTTTTGGCCTAACGAGGCACGAGTTATGCCTCTTCAACTGGGATTTCAGATAAAAGGTCCTTATAGGTCCATAGATTGTGTGTAGAACGTTTCACGCAAATTGCTCAAAAGATCCAGGCAGGTTTAAAGCGTTTTTTTTTTTTTTTTCAAACTGCTCAAAATGGCGGAAAATCTGAGGGCGGAGATTACTGGTCAAAGTGACCGATGTGTTCCCAATGAGTCAAGGCACGTGTGGAAATAACCCATTCTGACCGGGAACCCGTTTTGGTGTTAGCATCATGTTATGCTTTAGGTATTGAAAAATAGCAGATCTACAAGCTCGTAGCGCGCCACCGAGTGGCGCGCTACGAGCTTGTAGGTCTGCTATTTTTGAAAAATCGAAGAACGACTGACATTTTTAGAATCTGATCTCAGGTCAGAATGGGTTAATCAGACCAGTGTGTGTCCAGTGGAAACCTCGTATGAATCTGATCTCAGGTCAGAATGGGTTAAGTGCAATCCCATTTTTCAGGCTCTTTGGTATGACCCGGTCGGGGGTCAAACCCGACCTCCCAGTCCCAGGGCGGACACCCTGACCACAAGGCAACCACTGAGCTGGTCAACCCTCTACCATACATACCGGTACTGTACATTTTCATAAACATGTGACTCTGCATGTATGCATTAGGAGCAGAAAAACAATTTCCATAAAACTCATTGGCATAAAACCTTCATTTTTTTCATTTAAGAAAAACTTACTTCCGATTTGTTGTCGATATTGGTCCAAAGTTTTATGTGTAGAACTTTGTGGATTTTGATCAAAGCTCCCGAGAGGTGTGACGGTTCATATATATATATATATCCCTGGTATATCTGATATAGTATGATATAGGTCTACCTATGTATTGTTCAACTTCAGTAGGTGTAGTTCACTTTCAGTATTTGCTTGGCTCATCTCATTGGTGTTTCTCATTGGTTTTCAGGACTTGGGGAGCCAACTGTATGACTGACTGCCATCAGTCTAATTGGGGATCCCGGACTAGCCCCCATTTCATTAGGACCCTGGCCTAGGGGTGCCAAGGTACATAGCAAAAACAAGGGAGACGCAGTTAAAAAGCCAACATGAATATGTATTAATTAACTAACTTAAAACTAAGCAAACAAACAAAACTGATGGGATGTGAGGATCAGTAAAGTCAGTGATGTAATGTAGTGCCTGTAGGCATGCGTGTGTGTGTGTGTGTGTGTGTGTGTGTGTGTGTGTGTGTGTAATTAACCAAACTGTTGAAAGGAGTGCATGAGAGTGTGAGCTGTAAAGGACTGAGACAGGGCTCACACCCATAAAAGGGTGTGAGCACCTGGGCCCAATTAGACTGATGGCAATCACTGGCTGCTCCCCACGTCCTGGAAACCAATGAGAAACCCCAATGAGATGAGCCAAACCAAATAGTGAAAGTGAACTACACATACTGAAGGTGAACAATACATATAGGTAGGCCCATCATTCTACGTCAGATATGCCCAGGGAAGCTGTCACGGGAATAGATTTGAACTCTTTTTTTTTCATATCATTCCAAATGGTGGGACGTCTAAAGGTCGGAGGTTAAAAGTCAGAACACGAACGTTCTTCGGCATGAGGAGATGCATATGTGTGTCGAAGTTTTACTGCCGACGGTCAAACGGTTCATGAGTTATGCCCGTTCAAAGTTTGCATGTTCAGTTGAGTGCTAGAGCATTTGGCCAATGGTCGTGGGCTTCGCCCTCGTGGGCATATAGCCCTCTACCATATTGCCAAGTTTCGCAAAAACAGACGTTAAAGCCAGAACTGCTATTTTTGACGGAAGGAAGAGCAGACAAATACGATAACAAAGTCCAAAGTCCCTTCAGGCATGGCCAACCAGGTGGATAAATCACAGATTGAGCCTTTAACTTTTGCTTTTAAATGAAATATCCGAGATATTAAGATGTCATGGAAGATGTTTGGAACAAACCATTTGGTTCCATTTGTACACTCTCCGGGGCTGTATTTTGCGTGTCTTAAAGTACCAGGTCTTATTACCTAACTTGAGTAAACTAAAGACCTGGAGGCTTGGTCAATGCTCTTTGGCCACTCAGAATAGCCTAATGGCATTGATCACGCCTCCAGGTCTTTAGTTTACTCAAGTTAGGTATTAAGACCTGATACTTAAGACACGCAAAATACAGCCCTCAGAGTTATGGTGGTCCTTCACATAAAATAAAGTTTGAGAAGCACAGACGGTGTGATAAAAAAATATATAACGGTTCCGGGAAACGGTTCCAAATGTGATGGACAACATCCTCGTTGTTAGATCCGGTTCCGGATCCCACATCCCAACTCAGAACAACCAGCCGACTCGTCTACCAACTAATGGACCCTTGAAATGTTTGGACGGGCCAGCCAATATAAATACCAACTTCTCTTGTCCACTGCCGTAAGTGCCGTTAACTCACAGGCCACCCCCGTCTATTCCCATTTGGGTGCACAATGAAAACCCTGCTATTCCTTTATCCGTTTTGTAAATCTCTCGAGGGAACCATATGCACCCCGTAAAGGGTCTATTTGGTTCTATTTGTACACTCTCAAGAGTGGTGAGTCTCTTGGAAAAAAACACAACAATAAAATAAAAATAAATGGTGAGGGAGACCACTGTACAATGCAAAAGGACAGTTTTAATGCCTTCAGTTTAAACCGCTTTGTTTTGCAACTTTTGTTTTTAGGCAACAAACGCCCTCTCTCACTTTGGGACAAATGTCACCAAATGTTTGACTGTAAGGGGGCACCCTTCCAGTAAGGTGGCGTCACCCTGTTCAACCCATAAGAGTATAAAGAAGGATAGAGACTGATTCTGGCGCGAAGCCCCTCCGCTATTCATGTGAGTGGAAGTTGCTCAGTGGCGTTTTGAAGCACCCGCCGGGAAGGACCGCGTCTCAAAACGTCTACAGTATATACTTTCCGCATTGGACCACCACATTTTGGTGGTGCAATGCGGAAGTGCAACCGAGCGCTCAATGTTAAAGCCCAGCTGCACTGGCCCCTCGGTTCAACCCAAGAGGCGCGCGCACGCACGCACGCACGCACTTAACAGGTTTAATTGGTGAGTGACACAGTAAATAACACTAAAACGCCGTCTAAAGTGGACTTGAGCCACGGGAGAGGCAGCACCGAGCGAGTCCGCTTCAGCTGACTCATGCAGCACCGTCCAAGTTCCGTCCCGATATGGACAGAATGGTAACTCATACCCCCCCCTTATAGTCAACAGATGTTGAGGCAGAGGGCATACCCTTTCAAGCAAACATTTGGTCCAAATCCATCCCAATAAATCATTGGCCCATTTTGGGAGTGAGAATGAGTTTGGTGTAGGACTGTAGGCAAACAAACAGAAATTCTGGCTTAAAATTGTATACGGACTATACTCGGAGATTATTCCGTTTTTGTGTTGCGTTTGTCTAAACAAAAATAGCATTTTGAAGGCATTAGTGATAAGACTTCTCTTCTCTTCCCAGGCCTTTTCTTTTTTCTAAATCGGGTTGTGTATGTGCACGTGCGCGCGTGTGCGTGCGTGCATGCGTGCGCGTGTGACGTGTGTGCTGCTCCATGCTCCCTATACCAAAAAAAAAAAGTATGTCATCATTTATGAGATAACTGGCGGGGCAGCTAGAGGCAGTGCAGCCTGCTCTCCCTCTCTCCCTGCGTCACCGTTCCAGCTCCATAGAGACCGTTGCCACATAATTACACCATCCTCCCCATTCCCCGGTATCAAAAGTCGCATGTGTTCCTCCGCTTCTCTCCAACATGGGAACACAGCCTTCTCAGAGGCTGATTAAGTCGGACGGGCCGGGGCCGTTTGATGATGCACACACACGAGGAGGCTCCACAGGACTGTGACGCTCGCCTCGCCGGGGCTCTCTGCACATTCCTGAAGACTGCACACGTAACGCGGAGGCAAGGCAGCGAGCAAGCAGCGGCAGCAGCAGCAGCACCAGCGTTGCCATGTCTGCTTATTGTATAAGCAACTTTCCAGGTCGTTTTTTTCTGGAAAGTTGCTTCTAAATATTGGTCAGCTGCGAGTTGCGGCATTTTGGGATCGTTTTTTTAAGTAAGGACGGGGTGATATGGAAACGACATGTCACGATTATTGTGGCACAAATAATTGCCACTTGTATACCCATAGCATCGCTATTCTAGTGGGAACGTTTGCTAAAAATAGCCCATGTGAGCTTGTAGATCTGCTATTTTGGCAAAAACGTTTTGTGTAATGTGAAACAAGAGCGTACAAAATGTGGTCTTTAGAGGTCCGTTTTACAAAAGCTAAAATTCATCCTAGTGTAAGACAATTTCCTGATAAGTTCAAATCTCTGCGATGTGATTATTGTGAGCTTTTTATATCATTGATAAACGAAAATAAAAGGTTATATAATGAAACTCCTTGCCACATGCACCTACTTGTAACCATTATCCCCAAATGGCAGTTGCAAGGAGTTGCATTGGATGCAAGGAGTTGCATTGGAGTTAGTTTCGTGCAGCCAGACAACTATACCACAAAGTTGAGAACATTTGTTACGATAAAAAGCTGTTACGCTATAGTGAAAAGTATGTTTGTGCCCCATTATCCAAAAGACAAAGATCCCTATATGTGCCCAACTTCGTTCTGGGATCTTGCCCTTGCACCTTGAGACTGGGAGGTATAGAGGAGTTACAGAAGAAGAACGTATTTGCACCTACTGTGATATAAATGATATTGAGAATGAGTTCCATTTTCTTTTCTATTGCCCGTTGTATCATGAGCTACGTCAAAAGTTATTTAACAGATGTGAAAATATAGATCTGATGTGGTTAAGTGAAGCAGAGCGACTGAGATGGATTTCCGAACAAAAGATATTTGCATTAGCAGAATATATAGAGAAAGCTTGGGACATACGGACAAAGAAAACAATGTGATGCATTTTATTTTATGATAATGCTTATTTCTGTTTTTGTTTTGATCAAATACTTTGTGTAACTTCTGTGTGGGAAGTGAAACGTTCATTCATTCATTCATTCACCACAATCTCCAAACGCTATAGGCATAGCCGTGACGGCCATGTTCCGGTTCCATCGTTCCAGACCCCATTCCTTTTTCCCCATAGAGATTTCCAAAAATATATAAATTAATTTAAGCCTAGAAGCAAGGCACCCAGGATCCATGTGACTCATGGAGCATTTTTCAATTTCCGCTAATCTGCTTTGATTTGTGTGACCGTAAAGACAAAACGGAAGCGGGGAAGCGGTTTCACTTCCGTTTTATCGCTAAAATCATCAAAAGAGCTTCCATGCTCTATAGACTGTCTGAATGACCGGACAGTCTGGCCATGTAGTGAGACTACATTGGTGTGGGGACTGGCCTTAAAACTGTTTTGTTGCAAGGAGTTGTGACTAGTTGCATTGGTGCAGTCTGGTTGCATTGGTTGCAGGCTGGTTGCATTGGTGCAGTCTGGTTGCATTGGTGCAGTCTGGTTGCATTGGTGCAGTCTGGTTGCATTGGTGCAGTCTGGTTGCATTGGTGCAGGCTGGTTGCATTGGTGCAGTCTGGTTGCATTGGTGCAGGCTGGTTGCATTGGTGCAGTCTGGTTGCATTGGTGCAGGCTGGTTGCATTGGTGCAGTCTGGTTGCATTGGTGCAGTCTGGTTGCATTGGTGCAGTCTGGTTGCATTGGTGCAGGCTGGTTGCATTGGTGCAGGCTGGTTGCATTGGTGCAGGCTGGTTGCATTGGTGCAGGCTGGTTGCATTGGTGCAGCCTGGTTGCAGTCTGGTTGCATTGGTGCAGTCTGGTTGCATTGGTGCAGCCTGGTTGCATTGGTTGCAGTCTGGTTGCATTGGTGCAGGCTGGTTGCATTGGTGCAGTCTGGTTGCATTGGTGCAGTCTAGTTGCATTGGTGCAGTCTGGTTGCATTGGTGCAGTCTGGTTGCATTGGTGCAGTCTGGTTGCATTGGTGCAGCCTGGTTGCATTGGTGCAGTCTAGTTGTATTGGTGCAGTCTGGTTGCATTGGTGCAGGCTGGTTGCATTGGTGCAGGCTGGTTGCATTGGTGCAGTCTGGTTTGTATTGGTGCAGTCTGGTTGCATTGGTGCAGATCTACAAGCTCATAGCGCGGCACCAAGGTGCCACGGTCTGCTATTTTTGTAAAATCGAGAAGATGTGTCGCAAATCTTGGAATATGTATTCCTTCAGAGAGAACGTTTTTAACACAAATCTTTGTTTCTTGGGGGGGGGGGGGGGGGGGTCCCTGGAACTACATATTTTCAGATGGGGGGTCGGCGGTCAAATACAGATCATTCTGGCCCTCCTTGACACATGAAATAGTTTGAGAACAACTGATATAGAAACACACGTTTTTCTTGAAAACTATCATGATTTAGAACGACATTTGTCAAATCTGGTATCAGGTCGAAAATCAGTGGTATACTTAAAACATTGTCATGAGGGCACGGTCGGTGGCGCTGTCACCTCGGAGCTTGAAGGTCCATGGGTTAGATTCCTAACCCTAGAATCTGATCTCAGGTCAGAATGGGTTAACAGACCAGTGTGTGTCCATGTGGAAACCTCGTATGAATCTGATCTCAGGTCAGAAGGCATGCCTCTCACCCGAGTCATCGGCGCCCACAGCCTATGGGTGGGGTTGGTCGAAAGTGCCTTCCCGTGTGTAATTTAGCATGTTCTCCCCGTTTCCCCTATAGGGTAGTAAGGGTATACCCTCGCAAAAAAAAAGCATGCAGGCAATTGGCACTGGCTGAAAAAAACGGGTTACAAAATCCCCTGGATAACATTTTAAATTTTAAATAAAATAAAAACACACATTTTCATGTCAAGGGCCATATCCTTGGTACCCCCCACGTCCGTGATTTGTGTCATTAAATGGTATATTACAAATCATCCCTTTTTTATTGAAAATAGCAGATCTACAAGCTCACAATGTGTGGCATTGCGACACCTTGTGATCTTGTAGATCTGTTATTTTCAAATAGCCAAATTATGTGTACTCATTAAAGTGCTCATTATGTGTTAGTCACTTCTTTTCGGCTCGTTAACATTGACACGGTTGCTTCTCTCGCAAGATCTGGCAACACTGAGCAGCAGCAGCCATGTGAACATTCAGGTTTCTGTGTTTTGCCCCCGGGAACCCGCAAACTGGGAACCCAGGGACTCGGCAGGGACACAGCCAATGCTATTGTGGACTAGTGTGTCAATATGACGGCGATTAAACACATGATGATCCCCCGACCCCCCTTGTGCACAGTGCATCTTGGAAAACACCTCAGAGAGCTCTGTTATAGGCCTCCTTCTAACACTATGGACCAGTGCAGAGCTAGGATGACCCTAAAGGCCTCCTTCTAACACTATGGACCAGTGCAGAGCTAGGATGACGCTAAAGGCCTCCTTCTAACACCAAGGACCAGAGCTATAGGATGATGTATAGGCTTCCTTCCAACGCTATGGACCAGACTAAGGTGATGTTATGCATGTATACTGTCAAACAGAGCGGACCTAACTGGGGACGTGTTTTTAATGTCCATTTTTGTTGGAGTTAATCCACGATAGGCAGGATAATTGCCGCCGATTCCCGCATCATATAAGCTCCTATGGCTATTAAAAAAAAGTGTCAGGGTCATGCTGAGGGTATAGGAACGGCACTGGATAGGGCAGGAACGAACGGTACATATAGGGTATAGCAGTGGCAGACATTTTGTGTGTGGCCCATTCAGTGCCGTTGCCTTTATAGGCCTTCAAATTCCACGACTGCTTTTGATCAAAAAGCACCGCGCACCACTTCTTCACACAGATGTCTTCTGCAACCTGACATATGTTCCTTTTGTCCAAAAGCCCCAAACTGTTACTTTTCACGATTCAAAAAAAAAAAAAAAAAAAAAAAACGAATAGTGCAAAAGTAGGTAGCAGATCTACAAGCTCAAATGCGCCACGGGGGTAGTTTAAATATGGAGATAAGAGGTATATAGCTCAACAGGAAGAGGACCATGACAGCTGGGGGGGGGGGGGGGGTGAAGAAGAACACAAAGTGAGAGACCACAATGATTTCAACACCGGACGTCACGCCATCGTCATCATCATCATCATCATCACCACCACCACATGCCAGCCACCTCTGGTTCTCAGAGATAGAAGACAGTGGTTCCCTGGGGGAACATCTACAGATGTGTCTCAGCATGTTACGAACCGTTGCGAAACAAACAGCCCTTACTTTTGTCGCGCACACACAGTGAACCGCTCTGTAAGGCAGGGTGTACTGTACTGTACTGTACTGTACTGTATGTTTGTGGGACACCCGGTTTTATTGGGGGGGGAGGGGGGCGTCTGGCCTGATACATCATGAATCAGGCATCCCCCTCCACCCCCAATCATTCATGTATAGGAGAACTGTCAATACTAAAAACCAATAGAAAGTCCTCAGTGTCACTGTTCATTGAACTCTTGGCTCTTGTGTGTGTGTACAAACAAATGGAACCAAATGGACCATTCTTTGATATATTCTGTGCACTCAAAGATCTTGAAAGGTGCGTTTTGTAGAAATAAACCCATTGACAGACAGACAGACAGACGGTGGTTGACACTAAAGTAAGTGACACACGGTTTAAGGAAGAGATGCTGCCAATGACAAGCTCTTACAACAACATGTGTTTGCATATATACATAACATTGCATACGTCACGTGCACAGCAGGCCTCTGTGTGATTCAATGATGCATGTTGTCTGTGATCAATTCAACTAGTGGACACTAGGGCTGTGTAATGTAGTGTAATGTAATGGTCTCTCGATCTCTCGCTCTCTATTCAGTGGAGCTTTAACAATACAAACTGCGAAATTAGCCTATACCATTAAAAGGGAATTAAGAATTGTGTCAACAGAACTGTGTCACATTGCAACTCTCTCTCGCTCTGTGTCGTCATCGTGTGTCGTTATTTCAATCTCTTTTTTTTTTACATAGCCTAGGCTAATGCCTGTCTGTGCGTAAAATGTTAAACATGCATCCAAAAAACAACAATAACCTATATATAAAGTCCCTGTTTGTTTTCAGAGTATGGAGAAAGAAAATAAGTTCAAACTCACCCTCTCTGGCTTTCAGCAGTACAGTGTTGGCTACGATATTCTCCAGCTCCATCAAAGAAAAGCTATTAATGTCCTTTAAAAAAAAATTAAGATTGTCTTCTTCTTTTTTTTACACGAAACAAACGGTCTTCTTGCAGAGAGTCGTCCGTCCTTCAAACACTAGTGTGTGTGCGTGTGTGTGTTAGAGAGAGAGAGAGAGAGAGAGAGAGAGAGAGAGAGAGAGAGAGAGAGATGTTGGTCTTCAATCCTCTTCTGGTTCCGAGCACCAGATCATAATGTGGAATAAAATAAATAATAAAAATAATACTAATGTTCAGAGCTGTTCAGAGAGAACATATTTCTGCTTGTAGCCTAATGTTCATGTGAACATCATACATTTCCCCTTGGTCTTCTTGTTGTTATGGTGGTAGGTAGGTACTAGGTAGGTAGGTAGGTAGGTAGGTATAGGTAGCAATAAGGTAGGTAGGTATAGGTGGTGCTGTAGGTTGGTATAGATAGGTTGGTATTGCAGGAGCTCCTATGCCACCAGGGCTTGTTGCAGGCAGCGGTAGCCTCTGTGTTCTCTACCCCCAGTTCCCCCCGCCGACCCCCCGGCCCACCATGCGTAATGTGCCGCTAGCTGCGCTGATGGCTGCGGCCGCTGGTCCAGTCTGACCCGAGGAAGAAGAAGCAGATCACTGAGGATGGCGTCGGATTTGAACCATCCATGTAAAGAGTAGGAAAAACCAAAGCACGTCCTCCTCGCGTCGTCAACGCATTGTTGAGTGGAGTGGAGGCCGGAGGGAGGAAGAGGAGGAGGTGGTGGTGACTATACTAGCAGTGAGAGCAGAAGCAGCTTTACCGACAGCAGGAGAACATCAATGCAATGCCTGCCTACATACATACACCCCCTTCCTCCTCCTCCTCCTCATAGGCAGGGTTGCCACATTCTCTCTGCAAGAGAAACAAGCAACCAGGTTTTGATTTAATAGATTCTATGCGCCATATTTGGAAATAAATTGGGCCTCTTCCTTTCCTTTACAACAAAAACAATTGTTACTATTCCAATGAAGGGAGGCTCTCCATTTAGTGAAGCAGCACAGTGGTTCTCAAACCTTTTAATTTCAAGGGCCTCCACAACTCTTGAGAGTGTCTGGACCCTCATTTGCTTCCATTTATACACTCACTCAGTCACACACCTGTAAGGGATTTGGAACCTCCTCAAGGAAGCATCAAGCATGAGGGTCCTGGACCACTCTTTGAGACCGACTGGTGTAGCAGAGTGTTTCCAGTGAGCCAACGTGCACTCTGCTTGACCAGCATTTAGCATCATGGTAACAAGTACATCGGTTATGCGTGGTATGTTACTAACAGTTTGCAAAAGGTACAGAGGTACAGATAACATTAATATCACAAAGGGATATCACAAAAAGCGCCAAAGGCTTGTTTCCATTCATTGTGGTGCTGTGTGTCCAATTCATCAAGACATAAATATACAATGGAAAGAATTAAGCCAAGGCATTCTTGGGTTATCCTTTTAGCACGTTTTGTATCAATCTGTAGGCCTCTGTGCTTTTATGCAAACTGTTAATCAGGGATGGATTATCCATATACACTTTATACACTAGGATGTGGTGTGCAGCTGCGGGGACACCCCTTGCCAAGTGAATACACATTCACCACTGGAATGTGTATATATATTTTTCATATGCAGTGTGTGTGTGTGTGTGTGTGTGTGTGTGTGTGTGTGTGTGAGTACACACCTGCAATTTTGTTACACACGCGCGCGCGCACACACACACACACACACACACACACACAATTGCAGATTGTGTGCTGCTTTCTAATGTTGTTTCTTGTTTCTATACAGCATTAGAAAGCAGAAATGCACTACACAGACTAATATCTATGGCTAATGGCACTACCAAGCAACTTTACAGAAAAACTAAACAAGCCCAACGTTGCTTATGATGAACAGACATGGCAACACTGCTCTTAGTGCGTCATCAAAATGGGCGGGGCTCCGGCTTTCCCTCACTGAAAATGAAAATCCTCAGTGTTTATTTAACTCCGTGGAGGGAGGGAAGTACTCAGATTCATTTACTTTTAGTGAAAGTAGCAAATAGCAATAATACCACAATATTAACAATTTCTACTATGTTTTAATGTATTGTTTTGTTATAATGAAATCTAAAGTCACCATAGTAACTCGATTTGTCAGAGTTCAAAAGTACAATATTTGACTTTGAGATGTAGACGTATGAAAACAATGGAAATCACTTCCTCAAAAGGCCTAATAACACGTCAACACCCAATTATTGCTTCCCTTAATTAATAGCGAAAGTTCCACAAAAGTGTAGGCCTACTTAAATAGGCTACAATAGCTTACAAGAGTAAAATATCCTATTTAGTGTGACGCCGACACTATAGTACTTACTCCGAGACCCAAGAGTGAGTTAAAGCCACACTCCGGGTTTTTGAGTTAGCTCAGCTCCAGTATGAAGCAGCTCTCCTCCAGTGATTTGAGAGAGGGGGGGGGGGGGGGGTTGGGTGGTCTACGGACGGACTGCAGAATAATTATTAATTTAACTGCTTTAATAAAAACAATCTCCGATTCTACTACACCTCAGAGGCAGATATTGTATTTACAGCCTACTTTTACATATTTGAAAACTTAAGACTATAGGCTAGTTAGCCTACTTGTAGACTTGGATTACAACATATTAATACAAGCGCATTATATGAGCTTTGTAGAAAAAATATATAAAATATATATGAAAACATGAAATGGGATAGGCCTATTCTGCATAGCCTACTTTTTCCACCACTGATAACAGGAACGCAACATCATTATATTACTGTCTGATGAGGACAAATGATCTACTTAAATGACTAGTGGAGTGGCTCATTTTTTAAATCGGGCATTAGCGTGTCTGATTTGAAATAATGACTCGTCTTGAAACCGAATTAGTCCGACCCAATTATATTGAGCTGAGTGATAGATGAAAAAAAAAAAGTACTGAACACTTCTAATATTTTAATGTCATCACGGCGTGCCAAATGCAACGTTTTACGTTTGAGATGGGGTGCCATCTACTGGCTGGTACAAGAACAACGGTCTAGTAGTTTCTGTTAACCTCGCATCACCAGACTTTCCACCACTGAGGAAAAGGTTGTTGTTTACAAGAGAGCAATCAAGTTTATTGAGATTTGTAGAAGTGGGTGATTTTCATTTCCAGAGTGGTGGTTCTCTAACCCTAAAGTAAACCCCAAATTGAGCTGCAGGGTCAGATGAGACCCCAAGGACCCCCGTTTTAAAATGCCAGGCTTGCCATGTTTTAAATGAATGTTGGATTCATGTTAACTTATTCATGTATTGTCAAGACATGTAACCACATAACCCTCTTAAATGGTCTTTGCTTCTGTATTTGTTCTGTTCTGCTCTGCTCTTCTCTTCTGGGGGTCCCTGGCACAAATCTTTTGCAGATGGCGAAATACATTTGGGGGTTCTTGACATGGGGGGGTCAATAATTACTGGCAGCAGTGAAAAACAAAATACTTTTAATGGAGCAGGGCCGTTAAGAGTTTTGGTCAGAGTACATGATGTCCAAATCAAAGGTTTGTCATCATTATTGGTGACAACACTAATTAGTAATTAAGTGCCGAGGTCAGAATCACATCCTCTTCCTCAAAACCACTACAACAAAATGTCTCAAAACAAAATACAAAGAAACATGATTTATACTGCTCCCTCTGGCACAATGTAGGACTGACAGCAGCTATTGGTGAAAACATTTCATTCCTTCTCATGTAAATCGCTGCTGGGCAGAAACCTTGTATAATCCATTAATCCCATTAAAAAAAAAAGAAAAGGAAAATAAATCAAAGTGAAAGTTTGTGGGTTTTATAGATATTTAACAAATGAAAAGTATTAAAAAGCACTTGTCTAAATAATAACCACATTGGATCCATCCATTTATATTTCATGAAACAATTGTGCGTTGCCTCCCGACAGTGAGCATTCGTCGTAAGTAAATCGGAATGCAATATAGCACACATATCTAGTGTGATATTGCCTCATATCCATTAACCAACTCATGTTAAATCCCGCTCTTAAAAAGAAATTAAAAAAAATAAGCCAATTCCAACTTAAAAACCAAGTGTCCAATACGAAGGTGGTGATGAGGCGTACAGTAGGAGCCTAGTATTCATCCAGGTTGTCAGCTTTGGGGATGGAAAGGCCTCGGTCCTTCAGAACCTGCAGCTTCACTTTCTCCGTCTCCTGTTTGGCTTGTTGCTGTAACCTCTGCTCCTCCAGGATCTCCTCTATGGACACCTGCTGTAACACAGTATCACATGGCTTGTCCACATCCTGGAGAGACGGAGAGAGAGAGAGAGACTAGATTAAACTGTAGATTTAATCAACTAAAACTCTCTGCAGTTCATTGGAGCGACCTGTCTGCAACGAGAGGAGGAAGTAAAGCTGCTGGTCGCTGCCACTCAAGTGACTACTGGCCAATCAAATCACGTATTTTCCGGGATCTTCCATTTAGATTGCCAAAGCAAGTGCCGCTGGGAAAGAAGGAGTCGCGCCTCCGATTGGCCTACCAAACGTCCCCTCCGTGCTTCCGCTATGCTTCGCAAGGAATCTCGGGAAAGATTGCCAATAATATGTAAAGCGTTGCATAATTTCCTTGAGCGGTACTGTCGCCAAATTCACACTCACCGTGCCAATTACCTAATATCAGAGCCAAAAGTAGCTAATCTGTAGGTGTATTTTGTACATTTACTTTAAGTAAGAACCGGGCTTGTATATATCGTTCCTGGCAGGCAGATCGGCGTGTTCAAACTGGGCGCAAAGTTAGAGGCTTTGAGCTTCTAGACGAGCTACTTTTGACACATTATCATTTGAATCCTGAACATTAACAGCTTTAGACATACGAGGTTAGGGTTAGGGCTGAACTTACTATCTCCCCAAGCAGAACCACATTCTCTCCCCTCACTATGAAGATTCCTCTGGGAATGTCTCCAAATTTCTTCCCCACATGGATGCGCTCCACCGTCTGATGGAAAACCAGGTTGGCTGCGGGAAAAGGTTGTTTGGGGAATAAATTAATTAATTACCATGCATAAAAGAATAAATTAATTAATTACCATGCATAAAAAGGAGCACTACATCCAATTTCAACCCGTCTTCATATAATTCGGTCCTCATTATAAGATGGCAGAATGTTCGACACACTGGGTCTCATGTGGGCTGTGGACAGTTTAATGACCTTATTCATTGGTGGACTGTGGACAGCTCAGAACCCTAATATTCAACCTCCAATGATGTACTTGTGAAGCTGGGCACGGGCAAGAAACCTGCCTACCAATGACATCACCAGTGGGGATTCCAAGACAATTCAAAGTACAGTATTTCTCTTCCTGGAAAGTTTTTATGGTGAAATAAAAAAAGGTATTGTTCTTGCTCGCATTAATAGAACAAATACAATATTGTTTGCCCTCCGATGACGTCACTGGTAGGCAGGATATGGCAGATTTCGAAACAGTTCCACAGCTCTCCTCTGGAACACAGAGAGTAGACAGAAATGCCACCGCCATCTTGTTATGAGTATTAATGAGGATGAATTATATTGAAGATGGGTTGAAAATGGGTGGAGTGAGCCTTTAATGTTCACAGCCTAATTAACCCATTCTGACCGGGCACCCATTTTGGTGTTGGCATCATGTTATGCTTTAGCTATTGAAAAATAGCAGATCTACAAGCTCATAGCGCGCCACCGAGTGGCGCGCTACGAGCTTGTAGGTCTGCTATTTTTTGAAAAATCAAAGAACGACTGACATTTTTTGAATCTGATCTCAGGTCAGAATGGGTTCATCAGACCAGTGTGTGTCCAGTGGAAACCTCGTATGAATCTGATCTCAGGTCAGAATGGGTTAATGTTCACAGCCTAATTAATTAGCAGACAAATGAAATGAAGCATATACCTTCTGTAAAAGACTAGATTAGCAAACTGATCAATGCTTCATGAGGTAATAGTTTTATTGCGACCGTAGGCGTACATTTCCCGCCAGTCGTGTTGTGTCACGTCACGCCTCCATATATGGTCACGCCTCATGACACTCCATATATGGCTGGCTGGAGAAGACTGGATCATCACCTACATCTGCATAATATATGACGCCGCCCAGCAAATCTACATCTGACCTCACTGACACCAGATTTAATAGTTTAACTCGTGCTTCTCAACTGTGCCGTATTAAGGAGCTGTTGTTTCAGGCCTGAAAACGTCAATTAAAAAAAAAGAGGGGGAAAATAAAGATCCATATATGGGCATTCCCAGACGATGCCCTAATACAATCCCTGTTATACCCATATATGGCGATATCGATATATGGCCATATTGTGACAGTCTCATGATAACCGGTGTGGTTGCAGGGACACGAGTCACATTTGCAAATGAGCCAAGTTGGTACTAACACATGGATCTCCATATATGAAGATCACGACACTGACCTCATCAAACCCTGGATAGCCATACCTGGTTCGACATAGTAGATCTGCATATATGGAGCCGGCCAGCAACTCTACATCTGACCTCAACTGACACCAGGTTAATAGTTTAACTAAGAACCAGGAAGCTCTGTTGTTTCAGCGCGACCTCACCAATCAGGGCGAGGTCGCTTCTCACCCTCGGGGCGTTTTACTCGTATACCAAACTGATCAATGCTTCACGAGCAGGGTTGGGAAGTAACGGAGTAAAAAAAAATTAAACGGTAACTAACGTTTTAGGGTACATTTTGACAGGGGGAGTGGAAAAATGATATAAAAGACACCGTTCAAATGACACTTTGAACACTGTAGTAGTAGTAGTAGCCAGTAGGCTTGCTAAAAAAACATAACTCTATGGACATAATAACATGCAGCGGCAGCGGGGTGCCGACAGCTTCACAGTGTGGTGGTGGACTGGTGGTGGCATCATGTAGAAACGGCATACAGATGCAAAGAGTTTCAGTTTAATCAGTTGTGAATTAAATTTGCGATAGATTTCAGCTGTGACCAATAGATAGTATGCCTTGCGCTGGGTCGCGCATTGCGAAGTGAAACTCATCAGCTCCGTTGTGCTAGAAAGCTGTGTGTGTGTGTGTGTGTGTGTGCGCACGCTTATCTGTCTGCGACAACTTAGTGCCAGTTTTCTTTTTTTTATCAATATAATTGTGTAGTCTACAGTGCCCTACAGCATGACTTTGGCTAGGGCAGGCAGGGGGTAGGCAACCTTCTGCTCTAGAGCCGCATGTGGCTCTTAGGCGCTCTCCCGTGGCTCCCAGTTGCTAGGGCAAAGAAGTATGAAAAGGAATAAGGTTTTCTTTTCCTTTTTTTTTACATTTCAATCATAATTTATTATTGTAGTATGCATAAAGTTATTCTTTCATTTTGATATTGCAAAACAATGTTGCCTATACAACCAGATAAAAAATAAGAAATGTATGAATGCATGCCAAGACATCTTTGTTTGTTTTCACCACCAATGCTGCATGCTGGCTTACTGGTATACTTGATTTGCAAAGAGAAATTTGCAAACAATAAAATGTAATATTGAAAGATCAGAAAAATCACAAATAAAGTTTTCTTTATTATTAAAGCAAACATAGTTTTGCGGCTCCAGATAGAATTGTAATACTTTTTGGGGCCAAAAATGGCTCTTTTGGGCTAGGGCCTATATGCTTTATATTTGTATATATTATTATGATTTGGAATGAATTTGCCTTTTGTGTGAACACGTGCCTTGCCTAGCCGAATAGGACTGTATTTTGAACCATAATATATATTTTGAATCATAATTGGAACTTGAGAGCCAAATATTTTCTGAAGAGGTTCTGCTTGTTGTAAAAAGGTTGCAAACCACTGATTTAACCATATTTGTCCGTTTCTTAATTTCATAAGCTCAACATTCTTGTCTGGTTATCAATGGTAAAACGTGTTTTATCTAATTAAAGAGTTTTGCTTAAAAGTAATCCAAAAGTAACTGAAAGTAACCCCCTACTCTTTAAATTGTGGTACTCGGATTACGTTACAGACTACAATTTTTAGCAAGTAACTTCTAACTGTAGGGGATTACTTTAAAAGTAACCTTCCCAACCCTGTTCACAAGGTAATAGTTTTACATACCAAACTGATCAAAGCTTGTTAGGTAATAGTTTTACATACCAAACTGATCAATGCTTCGGAGGTAACCGATGAGGGTTCTGCCATCGCGTAGCAGGACCAGGTGTTTCTCTGCAGGATGCAAACATGACACAATGTTACTTACAAACTGTAGGCTAGTACGAAGTGACTCTGACATCTCCATTACAGTAGTTACAATGTTACAAACTGTAGCCATCCCAATCTAGACCATCTGATGTCACTATTAGAGGCAATGTTACAAACTACCAGATGTTACGCAAACTGTACCCGATGAAGGTCTAACGTAACCTATGGAAATGTTGCTGATTAAATACATGTCAGTAAGTGAAGACAGTGTGCAGGATTTCGTTTTTTTTCTACACTTCCAGTTAATTTATTCCGACGCACCTGTCCCTCGTAGGTGCGCACAAGGACTTTTCCCCTTGCAAACATTTCCTAAAGAAAACAGAGGAAATAGCAGGTCTACAAGGCAAGCTCAGGCATGTCGTGAGCTTGTATACCGGCTAAATGTTCTTGAAAGTATAAAGGTTTTCAAATTATGTCAGAGATGTATTTAAGTTGTCATATCTAGAAAGCCCCAATGGTCTGAAGTAATACATCATTTTAACGGCACAAAAATGGGGTTAAAATTGTTCCACAATTAAATATATGTATATAAAGAAATTGCAATAGTAGTAATCGTTCAAGGTCAAAATAATTATTCGGCTAAAAGCGTGGGAAATTGGAAAAACACAACTAATGCTTGCAATTGATTCAGAATGTGAATAACCCCTAGATTGTCATGTCACATGGTACTTAAAGCATAATTCTTTTTTTTGCCATATATATATATATATATATCTTTTTTTTTTGACCCCTGAATTTTCCATGACCCACAATTTATAGAATAATCTATTTTGAATAGGTTATTTTGATGACCCGAAGGAACATAAAAAACCTTGAACGATTACTATTGCAATTTATCAGCCCAATCAAAACTCAAAATAATTACTTCATCAAAAGTAACCAACAATCTACTATAAAAACTTTTTTTTTTTTTTTTTTGAATAGCCTACAAGCTCAAGTCTCAAGCTTGTATTGTAGACCTGCTATTTTCACAATATGTATTTGTGGCACAGAGTCAAACTAAATGTAACGACTCAACTCCTACAATAACAAGTACTTGTCAGCGTGTGTGTGTGTGTGTGGGGGGGGGGGTCACGGCCTGAAAAGGTTGAGAACCACTTTCTTCAAAATCACCATAAACGAGCACCTCTAAAGTATTTTAGCTCAACTGTTTTATTGCTACTATGATGATTTATTTTCTTGTACGTTAACGTTACTGTATGTCTTTATATGACTTGATGAATTGAATACACAGGACCACAATGGAAATAATTGGCCCTTAGGGCAATTTGTAACAATATATGTTCACCTCTTATTTTCAAGGACCCCAAGTCAGAGTGCACTTAATAGCACTGAAACTGTACGAGCGTCATGTGAACCATGGCTAGGACTGATACTCACTACTCAGTGATACAGACCTGTAATTGTCATTGAGGGCTATAGCTCTGCGTTTGTCTACTCATTTTCTGTCCATGGCAAAAATTGGATTTTGATTTAAAAAAAATGTCCACCACACGTCACATCATAACAATCTAGTGAGTGACAGACAGACACAGTAATGTTGCAACAATATTTAAACAGACTGCTGCTAACCTACCGGTGGCTACATTGTATCACATCTACTTACTATCAATGTCATCGATGAGGCTCGCCGTCCCCGGGACGTAGTTCATGTTAACACAGTTGTTTTATTTCATAGAATGTGTAGGAATATCAAAGCCATATATGTTTCAAAAGATGTTTCTCTTCCACTGTGACCCCCGGAAGTATTTATACATGCCCTGGAGGAAGCACTTCCTGCACGGCAATGCACGCCGTTAACGCACTTTAATCTTTAATCAAACATTTTTAATGTTCATCGCCTATAGATTTAATAAATGTCACGTTGTCTTAAGTGTGATGTTCATATTATTTATTTAATATATTTAGTCATAATTATAGACAGTCCATCGCATCAGGGAGGGTGTCGCTCGCAACAAATAATTCGGCTTGCGACACCGTCGTAATGCAGATTAGATCAACTAGTATGACCCTTTTGGCTTTCCGTACCAGAAGGGTTTCCGTAGCTGTCGTTGATTGGCTGAGGGGGAATTATGACAGTGACGCACTTGGAGAGACCGAGTTGTGCCAAATGTTGTGTCCCGTCAGAATGTGTTATTGACACACACGCACACACACACACACACACACACACACACACACACACACACACACACACACACACACACACACACACACACACACACACACACACACACACACACACGCACACACACACACACACACACACGCACACACACACGCATACACACACACACTACATTTCTTTCCCCCTTTTTCCATTTTTTGCCAAGATATTCTGCAGTGTATTCATCTATTTAATGAGGAGGGGACATATTTTGACAGGGACACAAAACGTCGCATACCCCGGTGCCCGTGGGGTGCTGGAGGGGGAGGAGCCTATCCTTAAAGACACAGTAGAGGGTTGTTTGAGCAGCAGCAACTCCTCCATGTCATTCAGTCACATTCTTATTTTCCTTCTTCTTATATTGCTTCTGCAATCATCCTCTAACTGCATGGCGGCTCATTAATAAGCATAAACACTTTGTATTGTTCCTTTATGGCAGATGACAGGACCAGACAGGAGGAAGAAGCCTGGTTGATGCATCATCATCCTCATCCTCATCATCATCCTCATCATCATCCTCCTCCTCCTCATCAAATGCAGTCAAATCCCAGCAAACCTGTCTGGCCTTCATCTTCATCCTCTTACAACAACTCTGACGAGAACAACGTGAGCTGGAGCCCCACCATGGTGAGAATATATAGACCCCCACCCATGCGGCGATTTGAAGTTTTCTATTATGTTTAGAACAATAATGATGATGATAATAATAATACTAAATTACTTAACGCGTATGTTCCCATTAGCACAGCAAGCATATCAGTGTCGCTGTACAGTTAGCATAGTGAGCTAACCCTGTCCAGGAGGAGTACTGGCTTAAATTATGTAATAGTTTTAAAAGCCTTCGTATTTATAGATGGACTTCCGTTAGACGCATACTTATTACTTACTACGGCGTCGCGTGCCGACAAGAACGGATCTACAACCTTTTAGATTAAATCTATACTATACGATTATAGATCCGTGCTTGTCGCCAATTAAGCGACGCCGCGGTGGAGACAGTGTGTCAATGAATGAATGTAATATACAGGCTCTCTCTGCTGATCATGTTTGTAAATAATGCAGGTGCAGTGTTTTGTCGGCTATAGTATATTTGTCAGTTGTTTTATTGTGTTTGTTTGCTGTCTTGATTGTGTTTAGAGTTTTGTTTTGTTTAGTGTGTGTAAGAAAGGTTAAATGTCAATCAATGCAAGTTGTAGTGTAGGGTTTCTCAAGTATAAACATGTATTTGGATCATGACAATAAATCAGATTGATTAATAACGTACATCAGATTGATATGGCACTTTGCAAGGTATACTCAAAGTCGTAAGACATAAAACAAAACAACTTCATTTAAAACAAAATAACCTGTCGTGTACACATGCAGATCCTTTCTTAGATTAATTTTTTTTTTTTTTTTTACCAATTTCAAATTTGATGTTTTTGTACAGTATGATCCTTTCGGTATGTAAACATGCATCATTATCAGTCCATGGGGACTATTAAGGCTATAGGCCATTTTAGATAATGACGGTATTGTACACTGATCCCATCATGTCCTGCCTATAGGATGCCTCTCAGTACCCTGGCTACCCCTCCAACTACTGGTACCCCCAGTCCCATTCCACGGGGCATTATGCCAGTCCTACGTACCCGGCGGGCGCAGAGGGACAGCCGGCCTACAACCCACAGGTACGCTGAGGTTATGTCACTTTTTGGAGCCGCGGGGCTCTGTGGGGCCAAGGTCACACATGCCTGAGTAGATCCTCTCCTTATCTCTACAGCCTTAAGTGCAATCACCTTAGCACTAACATTTTACTGTTATCTCTCTCTCTCTCTCTCTCTGTGTGTGTGTGTGTGTGTGTGTGTGTGTGTGTGTGTGGCTCACTGTATTTGTCTGTCTGTCGCTCTCTGTATTTGTCTGTCTGTCGCTCTCTGTATTTGTCTGTCCGTCGCTCTCTGTATGTCTGTCGCTCTCTATTTCTGTGCCTCTCACTTACAGTACAGCAAATCGCACACAATCATTGTCATCACTGGTGGTGACTCACTCCCATGGGTGTTGCGATGCAATTAGGTTTAAGTACCGGAGCTCTCGCACATCACGATAACGCGTGCATTCATAGCCGCTGAGCACGCACACGGTTAAAGTTGTGGCTCGGTTTTGAAGCTTATGCAACCACTATTCCTACTGTAGGATGAAAGTACGCTTGCATGCATTAGTCGACTGTAATGTGAGCACCCGTTCAATTGTTGGACTGACTGACGTGACGTTATGAATAGTTTCATTAGTGAATGTCTCAACACATTAATGGTGACAGTGCCTGCCTTGACGAATATTATGTATGCTTCCTTGTTTGAAGAAAAAAAACACTGTACAAGCGTCGTTGTTCCGGAGTGCCCCGCCAAGCACTACACAACCATGCTAAGCTGCCTCACCCTCCTTATCTCTCCCAAATTCCACCAATACCCAAATCTCTGCTCACTCCACACTTGGTCCTCCTGATTAACCCGCCTATCTCTTGTGTTATTGGCTGGACTGTCTCCTCGGGCTACATGGGAGGGAAACCATGACTATGCCGTCTGGGAGATGGGGTCTAAAAACAAAAACGGCAGTGCCATGTTGCAGACTTCAAAGGGTTTAGACTAGTGATGAAACGTTGTTCTGTGTGCACTACTACTCCTCGTATCCTAAAATGTAAACGTAACGTGCCTATGTGCCTGTTGAACGGTTTGAGGGTGAAAGAAACTTGATTAAACTGCAGAGATACTGAAGTGTGTGTGTATGTGTATAAAGAAATAAAATGCTTATTTTTATTTAGACAATCATGTTTGTTGTGCGAGAATACATGTCAAACAGCTCATGTTCGAGAAATGCAGCATATAATAATGCAATATGAAATGAGTAGCTAGCGAGCGAGTGAGCGAGCAGGCAGGAGTGAGGAATTGGAATGTGGCGGTCACTCCGAGCCGGGATGATTCCTCTCCTTGCTCGGAGACGGGACTAATGCACGAGTGGAGTGAGGCAGTGAGCGAGTGTGCAAGTTGGGTTATCGGAATTTGGCGTGTGTGTGTGTGTGTGTGTCTCTCACTATATATTTTACCCATTGAGATAATTTGCTGTTTTATTTCCTGTGGTTATCAATGCTGTTCTGGCCTAGAGAGAGAGGTAAACAACCTAAGAGGCACTTCCATATTCAAACAAACAAATGCTAGAATAAACATCAAAGAGAGGTGCATATCAGTCAGAGAGGTCAAGCTGTGGAATGGATTGGACGACAAACTAAAAAACTGTAGTACAATAAAAAAAATTGTATAGATCAAAAATAGTAGATACATATAGAACATTGATATGATGTTTTGTTTTCTCGTTTTGTGTTTTGTTGTTTTTGTTTTTTTGTCTTGTTCCTGTTAACTGTGTTGTCCTGTCTGTCTTTGTTTTTGTTTTATGTTATGTTTGTTTGTTTTTGTTTTGTTTTTTCTTGGTTTTTTTTTTCCCCATACCGTTTGCTTTGTTGTATTATTTTACCTATGAAAGCCATTTATTTGTTAGAAGGGTAGGCACTATGGCCCTCATTTATCAACCGTGCGTACGCCAAAATATGGGTGCACGCCGAAATTACCGACATTTTTGACATTTACCATTTCCGCCAACGCTTGAAATTGAACGTGACAACGTTGAAAATCCACGGTTGCTCCTCAGCTGGCGTACGCATTTTTTTTCTGTCTTACACAAGCGGAGCAGCCTTGTCTGAACTGCTGACACTGTCACAGGCATCAAAACATATGTTTTCACTCCTAAAATGTTAATATAAAACGGTATGTGTATGTAAAAAACAAAAGAGAGATTTCCAACTTTACAAGTAATTAAAATCGCGCAATTAAAAACAATATAACATGTTTACAATGTATTAGTTTGTGCTTAATCAAACACTTGTTATGCGAGCGCACTTGTGAGATGATTTTGGAGCGCATGCGGACACGGTGATGCGGCATATGCGATTATGATATTATTATTTTTTTAAAGGCATGAATGGACTGCACGCCTTTATTTCCAAGTGACAATGACAAGCATACAATACAGCTTGCCTATTTGTAGTAAGTACTAGCAGGCTATAGGCGTAAGGGGCTTAATCATTCACCATTTATAAGTGCTTAGACAGTTTTGACAGTTCAGATAAAAGCGAGATCATTTTCGGGGGTCGGGAGGACGGGACCGCGGCGTGCGTCGCCAACACATACCAGCGCAAGCGGCAAGCCTTCATCCATATGTTTATGATTCGTTCATCAATGATCAAATCACTACATAAACGTTGATTGTGAGCTGCCTTGACGACATGATAGCCTATCTCTCATGCAGGCATGTCACCCACAGGACTTTAATATCACAGCAGTGCGCAGTATCACGCCTTCGCCGTGCACTGCGCACGAATGGGTAAAATTAATATAGGCCAGCCTACAAACTAATTCCATTCATGGCGATGCGATGTCGATGTGTCATGTATATGCGTGCATGCGTGGACATGACAGCAAAGCAAGCGAGGTGAGAGGAAAACAGACAGGGTAGGCCTACAACTTTATTTAATTCATGCAGGTGTTCGTTCTTTATTTAACAAGACACCAGTGGGCTTGCAAGTTGCGTGTGCTTCTGCGTGTGTGTGTGTGTGTGTGTGTGTGTGTGTGTGTGAGAGAGGTGCGTGAGGCGGGCAAGGCACGGGAGAAACCTTTTTTCCATGGTTTCCATGGTTCCCACAGGTCGTAAACATGTGTTCAGTCGCAAAAACGAGGGCGAGGCTTGATTTCATAGGGCGTGCCAGATAGATTTCAGCCGTCACATTTATTAACGTGAGAACGAAATTAAGGAAGGATCAGCTGTTTGCGATCACTTTATAAATGCCGTGGCGACGTGGGTGTACTACGAAACCTGCACTCGAATCTGTGGCAGATTTTACACTCGATTGATAAATGAGGGCCTATAAGCTTAGGCTTCAGCCTACACCTGTTTCACGTCTTGTTTCTTTTGCAAAAAAAAAAAAAAGCAGGCACTGTATTGATTTGTTGACAATAATGACAAATAAATAAACTCTACTCTACTCTACTCTTTCACCTTTGTTCTGTAAAGCACGTTGTGATCTTGTTTGGAAATGCACGATACAAATGAATGATCTCTCTCTCTCTCTCTCTCTCTCTCTGTCCCTGTGTCTGCAGGCGATGGCGGCAGCGTATCCCAACGAGCATGGCGTCTACAGTCCGGGGCAGGGTCAGTACTCCGCTAGCAGCTTCCATCCGTCCAACCCTTTCTACTGCGCTGACCACCAGATGCCCCAGAGACAGGCTGCAGTGGCGTACCCCGGTCAGGGTGCTCCGTCAGGGGCGTACCCCGGCCAGGGTGCTCCGTCCGGGGCGTACCCCGGCCAGGGTGCTCCGTCGCAGCAGAACACCGGAGGCTCTGGGCAGCCACACTCCCAACACCATGAACATCATCACCACTATCCCGGCCCACATTGTCAAGGGGTGCGTATACTGTGACTGGTACAGTACCGTGCTGCGTGTTGTTGTTGTTGTTGTTGTTGGTGAACGTGCCAAGCTTTTTGCTACAGTGGAGTCTCGGTCAACTGCTGGTTAGGGCTGTGGTTCTCAAAAGTGAGGTCCAGGGACCTTCAGGCTAGGGTTTCTTGAGGGGGTTCTAAATGGACCCTTAAAAGCTCTGTAACTCGGAGTGTACAAATGGACCCTTATGCGGTCATGCGTTCAGGGTCAGGGTCATTACTCCCCGAGAGTATGACTGCTGAATGATCCAAAGAACGTGTGCATAGTTCACATCAAGCTATTCATTTTGGTGATGCTTTTATCTGCAGAAGTTTATGGCCGTGTCACAATGTGTCACATTCATGTTGCTGAATTCTCATAACACGAGCGGGTGTTTAAATTGATGCTAATTTATTGCACAACATGAACACTCCCGGGAGTGTTCATGTTGTGTTCATTGAAGGAGAGTTGCGCCATTGAGGCGGCCGAAGACGATGCTGGTCACGTGGTTCATGTATCTCGAAATAGTGACAGAATACCCATAGACTCCAGCGCATTCCGTCAACCTCCGTTTCAGGTTGACCCCGATGACGTGAACGGAGATGACCCAACTCTCGCTGGGAACCCACCCATGCTCTTCATCTGTTTTTCGGTTCCTCACGTTTGCATCCAATTTCTTCCGAAGTTCACAATATGAAACGATACATATTCTCATGGCGTTTTGGTTTGTCGGTGTTGCTGTTCCGTGTTAAGAGATATTAGTGATATCATTTGAAAAGTAAAAGAGCCTCTTCCATTCCGTCCGTCCCGTCCCCCCCCCCCCCCCCTCATAGGGTCCAGGATACCCGCCGGCGTCGTCCTATCCCCACTACGGTGAAGGTGGCCACTCTCACGCCATGCCTCCGAACCCTCCGTATCCCGCCGCGGCCCACTGCGTTCACCCCAGGGCGCCGCAGACGGAGGGCTGGTCCCACGCGGGCGGGTACGCGGCCCCTCCCTCCCAGCCGCAGTGGCAGCAGCCGCCGCCTCCACAGAACCACCACTACGGACCCGCGGTCCGACCCGCACATCCTCCGGCATGGCCGGGGACTGGGACCGGTGCCCCGCCGCCTTACCAGCCCAAGGTGTGTGTGTGTGTGTGGCGTGTGAGTTGTATAGGGAGTGTCTGTCACTGTGTTTAAAACAGATTTACTGCCACCTGCTGGACGCAAAGCCAACCTCAGACTGCCGAGGGCTGCGGGGGGGGGGGGGGGGGTGCACACACACAGCACTAGCACGGATGTTGTGGGCGTCCATCTTTATGCTAATAAATAGCGTCAGTGCTAGCGAGCTAAACTATAGAAAACGCCAATGTTTCCATCTAGACCACTGGATAATCAGCAAAGACCTCCGAACATTGCATGTTTCATCCAAACCATGGAGAGCTCCATAGATTAGGAGTTATTCAGCTTTTTGTCAGCCTGTATAATGGTCGGTGGACGGCAGCTCTGTTGCGCAACCCGGTCTAGGATCGCTAAAGAAGGAAAGGCTGAGCCAAAATAATAATGAAAAAAAAAAATAGAAATCAGCGATCCGGTTTGATATCGATAATAAAGCTAAACTGACGGAGCATTCCGCCAGGAGCGGAAGGTAATTTACACTCCTTATGGCGGAGCGTTACGTCACAAGCAGTAAGTCTGTTAAGTGTTAACCCATTGAGGCCTATGGCCGATTCTACAAATGCCTTATTTGTACATTATTGTAGTTGACAATTTACAGTGAGTGTCATAAATGGAGGTCTCCGACTCTCCGTCCTAACAAATAGTTACGCTCGGCACTCGAGACGGAGATGAATCACCGGACGGGACATTAATGATATCGTAAAACCGAGCGCACCGCTCCACAGGCCCGGGAGCGCCTGTTGGGCAACAGTCAATGTAATTTCCGGTTTGGGACGTCATCCAAAGTGGTCCCCCCCTCCATTTTTAGTGGATGAGAGGAAAAAATCTTCAAACGTGAATAACTCTTCACCGTCCAATTCTAACCAAAGATTGTGTTTCTGACGGGCCGGCGCGTCACTTGTGGCGTTGGAAGTAGTCATACTTCCCGTCGTTGTCGATCGCCTCGCGGTGTTTTGGCTACATCTAGCCACTTCAGCTATAGGTACAGTAGATTTAATGGTTACACCCCCCCCCCCCCGGGCGTTCGGGGTGTTAATGGCGGTGACGGCACTATAGGGACGAGGCCACTGCTCCTGCAAACCATGCAGATCGTCTGTTTAAATGTCTGGTTGCAGATGGAATAAATGAAGCGGAAGGAAGCAGATGTTGGAGTGTTTGGTAGTCTCGGGTGTCACCAGTCATTGGTTTACAGTACACACAGAGCAGCGGTGTCAAACTCATTGTAGGTCGGCGGGCTGTAAATGGTCAAAATGCGACCATTTGGGCAGTGGGCAGAAGTCTTAGTTTTTGGACTGATTAATGTATCCACTATTTGTATGAGCTTTTGGAATCTCGTAACAAAAAAACGACAAACCAATATAAACTAAAACCGGAACCTTTTCACAACATACAAACTAAACTAGCAAATACACACACCGCTATACATATCTGAAATTAAAAAAACATGAGGTCAAAATAAAAACGACAATGGCATTCACAGGTCAATCTATATGCTTATGAATTGGTACAAACGGATAAAGGTTCAATCTTAATACTTGCAAACTTGTGTGTGGAGATGGGTCTCTCCTTGAGCCACTACATATCCATATGCAAAATAGGATATGTACTATTTAGAGTAGACATTCAGTAGACTCTTTTATCCAGAGTGACTTACAATAAGCACTACTTATTCAGAGACCCTACGACCAGGAACATAGCATCAGTCTAAACAATATACTGTCAAAATATGTAGCGGTGCCTTTTTATTGAGACCTTTCAGAGCGAGGAGAGGAGTGTGCGGGCACACACACATTGAAACAAAAGCCTTTTTTTTCCCCCCTCACATTGCGGTATATGTATGTTTACGTCTGCAAAAATCCACTTGTCCGTTCAGGCAACCAGAATGGTTGGAGGGAGAGTAGGAGCGGATCTAATGCGAGTGGCACTGGGCAGTAAGTGGAAGGAACGAGACAGACCTGCTGAATTTGTTCTTTATATAGCAGCTCAATGTCACAATATGTGCACCGGTGAGACCATTACTATTATTATTATTGTTTTGGTTTTTTTGCGGCTTTCGCCTTTATTTTATGCAGTAAAGGCCGTCGGGATCGGGAGTCGAACCCGCGGCCACACTGCCAGACTATCGGGCTACCGGCCAAGGTGCCTGGACCGCCGAGCCACGGCCCAGGGCCCCCCGGTGAGACCATTAAACAATTCAGTCACCCTTCTGTGACCAAAATGCTTGTATACGCTGGAGCAATGAAACTTTAATTTTGTGCATTTGAGTTTGGTACTACAGTATAGACATCAGTGGCGTTTCCAGGAATTACATTGTGGGCAGGCAAGAATACATTTTTGGACAGGCAAGATGTGTTCATTTTCGTCTCCCCGCGCACAATCGTAGCACTAAAAGGTTTTCAAAGAGATATACCTGCCAGACGAGTAGTATACAAAGGCTGAAAAGCACGCATTTACATTCCAGTGGGTGATTGAGGGCCGCGCTCTACCGCGACGGCCAATCAGCTCTCCACTAATAGTTCTCATGTCTTGTTTTTGTCCTTGTTTTTGATTTGGACAGCCCTGCCCTCGCCTTATTGTAGATACGCCTCTGGTAGATATCATGGTTGTCTTTAGGAGTGGTGCAACCACTCCTACAACCAGCAATGTCCGTGTTGGTCATGCACCTATGTGTTGGTCATGCACCTATGTGACTTATGTGTTAATGAGCACCAGTATGTACCAGTAGGGGGAGCCAGAAACGGAGAGAGAGAGAGACGGTGCAAAGAATATGACCATTCCCAAGAATCCAAATGGAAGCCAGGCCGGCTCAATAAAACTTTGACCATGCTAAAGATGAAATTCATATTAGATATATTGTCCTTAAGTACAACTATCATCATAATAGTCGTGTTTTGTGAATGAGGTTGAATGTGTAGGCATTGCTTCCCTGTTCATCAACGTTACCCACTTCTTTAGTAGTGAGCATTTTGTCCATGCATTATGTATCACTGTATCCAACTTTGAAAGTTTGACCGGTTTGATTCAAATGGCATTAATTTAATTGGAGTGTAATGCACAGTGCACACATCTAGATTCACCAGTAAGTGGCGGAACGTCGTATAATACTTAAACTTAACTAAAAAGAAAAAAAAGGACCGTTTTAATACCTCCATCCGGAACAAGTTTGAAACCGAATTGGCGACTGTCCAAAGATGCATCAGCAGTGCACACAAATAAATAATGCCCAGTTGAGTCATGTCGGTTCTTATAGGGAAGGTAATAAATTAGTCCTTTTTAGTTGACTGTAAAGAATCTCCTGCAACAGGGTCCCTGGTTCTGTCTAGTGCACTAGTCTTCTGAAATGATATATATTCAAAGATCTGTGCCGCATTTTCACGACTTTTCAAAAAATAGCAGACCTACAAGCTCGTAGCGCGCCACTCGGTGGCGCGCTACGAGCTTGTAGATCTGCTATTTTTCAATAGCTAAAGTATAACATAATACTTAGTTAAAACACCATATTTTTTTATACGCACAAAAATATTAAAAACAATACAGATAAATAAGTGCATACTGTACTACAGGGCAGTACAAAGAGTAGCAAAGGCCTGGCCTCCTTATTTTTTGAGTGGTGCAACCACTCCAAGGAACAGCAAAATGTCCGTGTTCACCTATACCTATGTGTTCACCTATGTGGCCTGCATGAACACCAGTATATGACTATGAGTACCAGTAAGGGGCGCTGTTGTGCCAGAAACGGAGAGAGACATAGTATTAGTGCTGCACTGTTTCCTGCTAATGAGAGAGAGAGAGGAGAGGAGGGGGGGGGGGGGGGGAGAGAGAGGGGAGTTTCACCACTCGGTTCACACGGGTGTGATTTTCTTTTTAACCGACCGATTGGAATGCCCCCCACGAGTGCTTTATGACGGTAACACTGTTGTGTGATGATGGTAACAGCGGCCCTCACGGCATGTGTTACTGTACACACAGCGGGGGGGGGGGGTCAGCTGCCGTCTCCATTTCATTTCATGATTCACACAATGACAGCGACGGCTTCACCATCGCAGCAGCAACCGAGGAGGGAGAGGGCTGCATTTATAATGCATTATAATCTTCATTTATAATGCATTAATATGAAATGCATGTATAAGGTTTCATTAGACTCATTATGAAATGTAGTGTGAGTGTTTAATTGTGTATCACAACGACACTTTACAACTGACCAAGTTGTGATGGTTTTAGTGTGCTGTTCCCACTGTGCTCAATGGATCCGACCGTTAAGTAAAATGTTACCATGTATTCTTATTTAGATGTGAATTAAATTTACGTCATGGATTTATGCTCGGACTACGAAAGGATAAGTTCTAGAAAAAGTGGGATCTCTTAATTCCTCCAGCCCATTTACAACGTATGAGAATTTCAATGAATGTAACCTGTAATAATATATGAAAATGCAGTTTCTTTAGTTTTGTGCTCTTGCCTTTGCTGTCCCTGTTCTTTTTTTTTTTTTTTCTCAATAAAATGTAAGTGATAAAAAAAATTATTATTATTATTTAAATCCTCCCACAGGGGCCGTATTGGACCCCGTGGCAGCCCCCGGCAGTTTGTCACCCCCTGATGGACGATTGGGGCAACAGATGTGCTGTGTTTGTGTACAGTACAGTGTGTTTACAGTGCGTTTGTACAGCATGCTGAAAAGGGAATTTGAACCATGCTTAGGTTCCACAGGTGGAGCAAAAGTCACCTGTAACTCATTCACCTGATGTATGTTCCACGTTGTTGTTCCATTCTTTCTCACACCTGACTCTTCTTCTGCGCCCCCCTCCTTCAGGACCAACAGCAGCACCAACAACAACGTCCTCCACAGGTGGGACCCCGACCGAGACCGGCCCCCTCCCCCAACAACAACGCGCCCAACGGGAAGCCCGCCGAATTCAGCTCGCCTCCCCAGATGTACGGCAGAGCGGGGGGCCGAGCCGGGTCCGCCGAGCCCAACGGTTCGCACGTCGACCCCCCTCCTCCGGCGCCGTCTGCCCAGGCTCCGCCCCCGGGCCCGGCCCAGCCCCAGGGCACGGCGGCGGCGGCTCCCCCCCCCCAGCAGCACCACCTGAGCGACAATCCCGGCCTGGCCACGGTCCAGCAGGTCATGGCCCGAGTGCTGCTGCTGGAGGAGGACGTGGACGAGTTTGTGGGCAAGAAGTCCGACAAGAGCTACCGGTACCTGGAGGAACTGCTGACCAAAGAGCTCCTGGTGCTGGACTCCGTGGAGACCCAGGGACTGGACTCTGTCAGGCAGGCCCGCAAGGAGACGGTGCAGCGGATCCAGGGCATTCTGGATCGGCTAGAGAAGAAAGCCTTCTGAACCCCCAGACTTGAACTCTTTTGCTTTTTTTGTGAGGCAAATCATAATAACTGATTTTTTTGCTCCTTTTCCGGTACCAAATGTTTTTTGGGTTTTTTTGTTTTGTTTTTGCGGACATGACAAGAGCTTGGATTCGGTCCAACTTGCCCCCTTGGAATCTCGCTCCCCTTTACGCCCCGCTGTGCCACACGTGCGTCCTTGGTTATAAATGCCGTGCTGAAATCGGCAAAGGACGGAGGATTAGAGGAATCGTCTGGATGATGTGGCATTTTATTTTCTCTGTTGACTCTACAGAATTGTGACATTGTGACATAACATTTTGTGAAGCAGTGGATTATATATATCGTCATGCCAGACGTCGGCCTCGGTGAAGGACTGTCGGCTGCATAATGTACGCCGGCATAGCCTCGCGCTGGCGTGGCGTAAGAGGACACCGGAAGATGTTTCTGTGTGTAGTGTCACTTTGTAACCCTTACAGGAATAGTTCACCCCAAAAGATCACCCATGAAGACTTGAATTCATGAAGATTTATTTTTGTCACGTTCCTAAGCCAATGATTTGATGTCATCGGTCAGTAGGGACACTCTCTTAGGGCAATATTTCAGTCCATGCTAAAGCCCTTATCCTTAACCCATTCTGACCTGAGATCAGATTCATACGAGGTTTCCACTGGGACACACACTGGTCTGATTAACCCATTCTGACCTGAGATCAGATTCTGAAAATGTCAGTCGTTCTTCGATTTTTCAAAAATAGCAGACCTACAAGCTCGTAGCGCGCCACTCGGTGGCGCGCTACGAGCTTGTAGATCTGCTATTTTTCAATAGTTAAAGCATAACATGATGCTAACCCAAAAATGGGTTCCCGTTCAGAATGGGTTAAACTGCCTTTTTTTTATATATGTATTTTGAAAAACATTTTGGAATCGTTAAAATAGCCAATCTACATTGACACGTTGAGAGCTTGTAGATTGGCTATTTGAACCATTCAAAAATGTTTTTCAAAATGGTAAAAAAAAAAAAAAAAAGAAAAGTAGTTTAGGGATAATGGGTTTAGCACTGACAAATTGAGTCCTACTGGAGACTCCGCCGATCATCAAATTATTGACCAGGAATGTGACAAAAACTCAAGGCCACATGGGTTGTGTAACTGATAGAAAATAAGTATTTTTTTTTGGGGTGAACTATTCCTTTAAGCCACATTCATACATAATATGCACGGCGTGATGTGCCGCGTCCCGAGAATAGTCGACTTACAAGCTCACAACGTGTAGTGTATAATGTATCAACTGAAATGTAGTACACTAATATAAACCCTTTTCATACAATGAATGAATATAGCTTATACTGTGCTCTGTTGACTGGTTCCCAGTCGTCACCTAGTGACAAAACAAAGTGGTTGTATCTTTGGTTCAACTAGCAGCCAGCAATACAGAATGGTTTCAACAACATAATGTGACACATTGTGAGCTTGTATAGGCCTGGGCTATCTTGGCCATGATGCAACACAGCGGTGCAATGGAGCATAAATCAGGCCTTCGCTGTCTCTCGGGCACAGATTCAGACTGTCTCTAACGGCAGGGCTACAATGGGGACGCAATTGGCTATGCAACCGTACGCTGCCACTATAATCGATGGAACCCGCGGCTGTGCTCTAAAGTGCTCTATATTTCCGCGTGCCCTTCGCCTCGGTTTCAGAGGGGGGGGAAAAACTGTAAATACGGAACTCCCCGCGGGACGGACAAATTGTCGGTGCAGCCACCTAGCTGTGTACAGTTCCGTTCCATGTAGCCCGGCTGTAAGTCCTCAGGATCAGCTCGTTTAATCGAAGCTCGCCTCAGCCATGTGTCACTACTCATGCCACACACACACAAGCCATAGGAAATGTCACCAGATCCTTTCGTTATTCACCTGTTCTCTGTCGTCACCCACCTGTCAAACACGCAAATCACTTAGAATTCCAAGTCAACGCAGGAACAATGGACACGATGACTATTCCAAATCAACATAGATTTTCCCTTTTTATTTAATCTCCCCCATTTGACGGCACGTAAGTGCCATCATTATATATCAAAGTAAATCTCTTCTCGTCAAAATGAGGACGCAATGACAATTTTACTGTCCATGATCTTTGGGGCCGGGATCATAGGTGGTGATGAGGGGAAGCACCCTGAAGATCACTGGGTGCAGCTTTGTGCAAGTTGCCTCGCCGGTGTAGACCTAGATTCATACTTTGATAGCAGTACCTTATTTTATTTTATCATTGTAGTTAATGAAGTGGCATTCTTACACCTACTTAGAACTACATACTTGACGAGTTGACATTTATTTTGTGTGCGTATCAACTCGGGTCCCACAATTTGGTCTAGAGATATTGGTATGAGTGTGACCTCACTATAAAACTGATCAACTTATTATTATTATATGAAATCTACTTTGCAACACTTTATTTCCTTTAGTCTTGTGTGACGAGGCTCATGCTTGATATATTGATTTAGAAAAACGGAGTGCCATATGTGGGGGGTTCTTTTGTAGCATTAGGTATAGATAAGGTCACTCAGTTTGCATGGAAGGAAACCTATTTCATATTTGTCTTGTGTTTAGGTGGATCACCGTCACACCACCGTCACACATCACTTCAATATTATCGGGCATATATTTGTATAACATGAAATACATGTAAAAAAGAAGAAAATAATCATGTTGAAAAATACAAAAACAGGATCTTGTGGCCTGTGTATATATGTTTCTGATGTAATGCATGTTTCAACACATGATGGGAATCTTTGCCTGACTACTATAAAAAAAAAAAAGAACGGATCAAAAAATGGAAAATGAATTAAATGTCAGGATATTTTTTAATCTGTTGGTCAAGTGAATTAATTTATTTCTTTCATGAAAGAAAACAACTACATTTTAAGGACCACTTTTGTTAGATTGTAAAATGTTTTTTTTATTTGTATTGCTGATTTCTTGGGTGCTACTCATCATTTTACTTTCTCTAATGAAAGTAAAATATGGACCTTGGTTTAAAAAGTTGAAACTCCCACCCCCCCCCCCCCCCCCCCCCTCTCTCTCTCTCTCTCTCTCTCTCTCTCTCTGTCATTAGCAGGCAACAGTGCAGCACTCTCTCTCTGTTTCTGGCACAACAGCGCCCCTACTGGTACTAATGGTCATACTGGTACTGGTAACGTCACATAGGCGGGTGAACAACACATGGGTAGGTGAACGCGGACATTGCTGTTCCCTGGAGTGGTTGCACCGCTCAAAAACAACCCTGTTATCCTGAATTTTCAATTCTCAATACGTTCTCAAAATGTTCAAGAATGTTAAAAAATTGTTTATTAAAAGGAGAGCGAGTCCAATATGGAGCTACTGAGGGGGTTGATCCAATACAGTTGGACCTGGCTGACATGCTGATAGTCTCTCTGTTTGATCTAATACTATACTGTCCGTTGTGTAAATGTTCCAAAGTTATGATGCAGGCAGTTCTTCATGCGAAAAAGTAGTCTCTTATTACTCCACATAGTTTGCACAATATATTTGGGGTCCAAAAAAAAAATCAGCCAAACATTTTGATAGGTTTGCTAATACAACAGCGAAGCTTAAGTCGAAGTTTGATTCACCATTAAGTTAAAATACGAAACGTGCATATCGCACACCACCACGCAGTTCTGAATATCCATAGCTTTTTTTTTTTTTGTGCGTTCGCCCCACAACGTAGTGCGTTCGCCCCACAACTCAAGTGTCTCTGGACAGCCTGCATTCAGATCTTTAAATAGGCAGCTATTTTGATGCAATGAAGCTTTTAACACGGGCTCTTGCAACAGCATGCAGCAGCATGTTGCAAGAGCAGATGAGTGTGTTTTGTGGGGCAGCAACTCTTCAGGCTAGTGTGTGCGCGTGCATTAAAGAACGCGTGTGTGTGTGTGTGTGTGTGGTGAGCGAAAGTGACGCGGAGCCTCCTGAGACTAAAATACACCTGTTTCTGTTTCACTCATTCTGATCTGGCTGACGACCACCATTCAGCCAGACTACTTGAACTGAAATGAACTGAAGCTCTGGCACCAGACAAGGTTCATTCGATAATTGCAGGTGTAAAAAAAAAAAAATAGAATTCTCAGACGGTTTTGGCCAGAGGTTGACTTAACATCTGCAGCAGCATTCGATTGGAATAGATTGTTTGCTTCTTTGATTTTTGGGCACATAGATAAACGACGACCGAAGAAGACTTGAACCACCATGTCCTACACCGACAAACTGCCTCCGTCATGGAACGACGGACCACCGCCTCGCAAAGTGGACATCGACCTGAGTTCTCCTGGCCTGGCCGTGGTGGAGCTGGAGCGTCTGCTTTTCACTGGGAGATGCATTGTCAGCCATGCTGACGAAGTCTGGCCCAGGCTTTACATTGGAGACAAGTAAGCATAGAAGTCTGGCCCAGGCTTTACATTGGAGACAAGTAAAGCATAGAAGTCTGGCCCAGGCTTTACATTGGAGACAAGTAAAGCATAAAAGTCTGGCCCAGGCTTTACATTGGAGACAAGTAAAGCATAGAAGTCTGGCCCAGGCTTTACATTGGAGACAAGTAAAGCATAGAAGTCTGGCCCAGGCTTTACATTGGAGACAAGTAAGGCATAGAAGTCTGGCCCAGGCTTTACATTGGAGACAAGTAAAGCATAGAAGTCTGGCCCAGGCTTTACATTGGAGACAAGTAAAGCATAAAAGTCTGGCCCAGGCTTTACATTGGAGACAAGTAAAGCATAGAAGTCTGGCCCAGGCTTTACATTGGAGACAAGTAAAGCATAGAAGTCTGGCCCAGGCTTTACATTGGAGACAAGTAAGGCATAGAAGTCTGGCCCAGGCTTTACATTGGAGACAAGTAAAGCATAGAAGTCTGGCCCAGGCTTTACATTGGAGACGAGTAAGCATAGAAGTCTGGCCCAGGCTTTACATTGGAGACAAGTAAAGCATAGAAGTCTGGCCCAGGCTTTACATTGGAGACAAGTAAAGCATAGAAGTCTGGCCCAGGCTTTATACACTCAGTCAGTGAATCCAAATAATGGGTTTAGTTGAGAAAATGTCATTTTAATTATTAGATATTGTTGTTCTTTTATTGTGATAGTGAGTTTTATAAACTGCTGTCAAAAATGTAAGCGGACTATATTCTGTGATAATTGCTATATAGGCTAGTAGTGAACAGTTTCTCCAGCTCTTTGGTCGGTCCACCAAATTCATCCGGAGAAAAATCGGAATTTTCAGAATGAGCTTGGTTCTTATATTGTTCCAATCAATACAGCTCAATAGGTCCCATTCCAACTTTGTCTGCACATGTCTTTGTTTCATCACTTTCCAGTGAAGTGTCTCTCCTGATTCAATAAAATTGGTATCCGGACCTGAAAATGTAATTTCTGTTAAACTGAAGAGCATGGAGAGAGGGAGACCCCCTGTTATACTCTGAATAGTAGGCCCTACAGCTGTTTTAACACTTATTTTAAGAAATAAATACCACGTACCTTTAAAGTAGGCTCTGTCCAACCAGCTGATCTTCTACATTCTGGACCAACACCAGAAGTGTGTAAGAGGATCTGATCATAAATCAGTTTTAGTCGATTCAGATCTCACTCCAGACCACCTAAGGCGCACTGACCGCATTCCACTTATGGAACTTGCAATAGCAGAATCTCAAAGTTTCCACGGAGGCCTCCTGATATGTTGCATAGCCCACATCACCGTTACTTACAGCTGTCAGCAGGCAACTAAGATGCCATATCGAGTCCCTGGAAAAGAGCCCTTTTCTTCACTGTGACAAATAGGCTGAAACTGCCTCCTGAAATGTCCAGTGAAGAAAGCAGCCTAGGCTAGGTAATTGCAATCGTCTGCCTGCCACCTTTTCACGACGGATACTTATAGTCGATGATGGAATGTAAGTGCATTTACTCAAGTATTGTACTTAAGTACAATTATTTACTTGAGTATTTCCTTTTTTACAAACTATTTACTGATTATAATTTGTGCTCCACACTGCTGCATCTCAAAGTAAATGTTTTACTCGGCCATTATTTGACAACTTTAATTAAGGATTCAGATTATCAATACCAAACATACATTAACTGAAAAAGTTTGTTCAATGCATGGTCTTCTTTCTTCTCAAGTTCAAGTCTTCTATGTTTCTATGGCTTACTTAGCACATATTGCATATATATTTTTTCTTATTGCTGCCTTACATAAGGCCCTTGTTATTGCTGCTTGCAGCTATATTTGTTATTTGTTTTTATTTAACCCATTCTGAACGGGAACCCATTTTGGTGTTAGCGTCATGTTATGCTTTAGCTATTGAAAAATAGCAGATCTACAAGCTCATAGCGCGCCACCGAGTGGCGCGCTACGAGCTTGTAGGTCTGCTATTTTTGAAAAATCAAAGAACGACTGACATTTTTAGAATCTGATCTCGGGTCAGAATGGGTTAATCAGACCAGTGTGTGTCCAGTGGAAACCTCGTATGAATCTGATCTCAGGTCAGAATGGGTTTTAAAAAACATTGTCGTGCGTTGCAGACACAGTGCAGGGAACCGGGCTGATCTGTCCCAGCATGGCATCACCCACATCCTGAACGCGTGTCACCATGAACTCAATGAGGTGCCCTCTATGTATGGCAGCATGGGCATCGCCTACATGGGCGTCCAGGCCCGCGACACCATGGACTACGACATGAGTTGCAACTTCCAGAAGGCGTCCGACTTCATTCACGGAGCTCTCAATGGAGGAGGTGAGCAACTGAGCAGTTAGTGTTGCATTGGTGATTTGATCTCTGGTGGTATACGCTATTTTAATGATGTCACGCGCACGTCGCTTGAAGATGGAGTGCCACATTTTTTTGTATTTTTCCAGTTTCCCATGTGTCTATGAGGTGAGAGTACTTCATTAGACACCCTGGAGTCGTTTGTATGTGCAATGGTGTATTCACTTTCTATTTAGGGTTTCTTCCTGGAGAAACAGTAATATAGTGACATCACATTATCAGCACCTCCCCTTTATCATACAACTACAGCTGTGGGTGCGGCTTCAGTTCAGGTGGATCACCACCCATCACCACCCACCAGGCAAACCAGGCATACTTACATGTAATGAACTGGTGGGTGTGCCCACATAAAAAGTAAACAACAAAAGTAAAAAACAATTATACCTCCTTATATAACAATAAGACCTGATGATCATGTTTTAGGGTGGCATAAATGCACGCAGGCTCATTCCTATTCCTATGTTAAATTGCGCTGTGTATAGCAGCCTTTGAGGTGTGTGAACTTAAGGTCCACGTCTCCACTCCAAGGAACAGCAATGTCCGTGTCCGCCCTATGTGACGTTAACCTATGAGCTGCACGAGTATGACTATTAGTACCAGTAGGGGCGCTGTTGTAACAGAGAGAGCTGCACTGTTGCCTGCTAATGAGAGAGAGAGAGAGACGTACGCACAATGCATTGTGCGTATGTGTACATAAATACTGTACATTGTTAAACTGTGTGTGTGTGTGTGTGTGTGTGTGTGTGTGTGTGTGTGTGTGTGTCTGTGTGTCTGTGTGTCTGTCTCTGTGTCTGTGTCTGTGTGTCCGTGCACGTGTTTGCAGGCAGAGTTCTTGTGCACTGCCACGTAGGAGTGAGCCGCTCGGCCACGCTGGTCCTGGCCTATCTGATGATCAGACAGAAGCTGCGCCTGGTGGAGGCGGTGTGCGCCGTCAAAGACAACCGGGGCATCGTTCCCAACCGAGGCTTCCTCCGCCAGCTGTGTGCTCTGGACGGGGAGCTCTTCGCTGGAAAGTAACTGAGTACTATTTACTTTAAGTACTCTACTGTTGTACTCCACTACACCTCAACTTTGTATGCTGCTACTGCATTTATTTATTGGAAAGCATTAGCTGCTGTGTCACTTCTAGATTTCGATTGATGTTACAAAACGCACGTTATATACCACTTGAAAATTTGCCGATCTACAAGATTTGTAGGCCTATATACATTTGAAACCTGCGTGAAATAAGGACATTATGCTTCATGGGCACTTTTACTTTTAGTTACTAAGTTTTGAGGCCAATACTTTTGTACTTTTACTCAAGAATATTTTTAATTATGGACACTTCACCCTTTTTGCAAAAAAATATATGTTAATGACATTTAGGAGCTTTAGAACACTTTCCTGGGGGTCTTTATGTGTGTAATATGTGGTTTTAGATATTTTAGATTGTAGCAGTGAGCCTGTTGTCTCTGATGTCATGGACACTGGGCTCACTTCCTTCCTGGACTACATGTTGTCTCAGTAAGACAGCTCTCCCCCCTATCCACAAGGAGGAGCAGTGCACCAAAGAATTATGGGAATTGTAGTCCAGGAAGGTAGTGAGACCAGTGTCCATGACATCAGAGACAGCATGCTCACTGCTACAATCTAAAATATCTAAAACCACATATTACACACATAAATACCCCCAGGAAAGTGTTCTAAAGCTTCTAAACGTCATTAACATATATTTCTTTGCAAAAAGGGTGAAGTGTCCCTTTAACAGAGTGTCTATATTGCAGTATTGCTCCTTTTATTTAAGGATAAGGGAAATGGTGAATATGGTTTCTTATCTATGGAGTATGGAGTGATTACTGTACACTGTGTAAATATATCTATGCCATAGGTGCTTCTGTCATTTTATGTGTTATAGAGAGTACGCACATGCATGATTTCCCCATCAGGACACGCCCCCCTCATCTAGACTGAGTGGCAAAACATTGAGCAGCATGGAGGAGTGTTGGAGTTTGGAAGCGCTCCGTTGGAAATCACTCAACCGTCCTGCCGTACACCACCTGTTTCTAAATGTCACATAACGCAGGAGGCAGCAAAATGTTGTGTTATTGAAAACAAGCACTTCCAAACTCCTGACACTTAGATTTTTATGAAACAAAAACGTTGCAGATAGAAAGAGGCTAATTCAAGCTTTTCGTATATACAGCTCCAATGTTGGTGAGTTTAACATTGTTTAATGCAATCAGACAGGACTTTTCTGTTTGGATGAAATGGGGCTGTCAAGGCCAGAAAGTAGTTTTTTTTTGCCACTCAGTGGGCGTTCCCCGCATAACTTCCAGGTACGATTATGTCACGCGCATATACCCTCTATATTGGAGTGTCATGGCGTTGTTTATATGGCTGTTATATTTCACGGAACACTACTGATTTTAGTTCCCCCTTTTTTGTTTGCCTGCGTTTTGTGTGCAGCTGAACTTGTACTGGATCACAAGTTCTGGTCCCATGACCAGGTGAAATTTGTAGAAAACAAATGAATGTGTCATACTGTAAACAAATGGGGAAGGGGCGGGGGGTGTTACTGTTTACCCCTAATCAATAGATCGACCTATTGTTGTTCAGCTTTTTTAACCACCTGAACCTTAACATCCCTATTCTGGGGTTGAACATTCTGCCGAAATAGCCGATCTAAAAGCCCACAACAATGGGCCGCTAATGCAGCTCGATGTGAGCTTTTAGATCTGATGTTTTTTGGGGTATAGTGCTTTGGTAGTGAAATATCATCTGAACCTGTGTGAACATTCAGCAATTTAATAATAGAAGCTGCTGGGATGCCACACATGCTGGATAAGCATTACACTAATGCCCCGCCAGACTGAAGGCGTGACCGAGATTACCCTTTGTTTTGTACCCTGTCTGTCTGTCCGTCCGTCCGTCCGTCCGTGAGCAGATCATCTCGGGCCCGATCGAAGTGAAACTGTGCACACACACTTCCTGGATGAAAGAGCAGAATCTCTGCCCCAAACTTTTCTCGGCCTGTTATCGTTCCACAAGGAGGCCGATTTTTGCAAACACGTATTATTCTTTTATATTGATCCTACAAATTGTGTCCAAACCTAATGCTAATTGGTACCCCCAGTATCTCTACAGTCATGTGATCAAGACGGATCTGTCCAATCTTTCATATTCCCTCCTGATTGGCTATACGGTTGACTTCCAAAGTCCGTTTTTAACAAAATGCCTCAAATCATGAACGCAGCGATGTGATTTGACTGATTTCCGTGACACTTTGCACGAACATTCCCACTGGTTGAGGAAGAAATGCCACTCTTTTCACATTGGCCTATTATAGTGCCACCAGCAGGCCGATCTTTAACGTTTTCTTTTGTATTATACTCCTACAGATTTTGTCAGAACATCTATGTTATTGGAATGTTGTGTCGATTCATTGAGTTGGATGTAAGAAACTACTGTACATAATAACCCCAATGGCCTCATAATAAAGGTACTGTACTGCTTCAAACCAGCTGTCTTCATCCAGATGCACCTGTACAAGCTCTTGTAGACGTATTTTATAATGTTTAGAACATTTAAGTATTTGATGGTCTACATACAGACAACCGATGTAACCCATATAAGCTTATAACAGATGACTATGCGGCTACCTGACTTTGTGCATATTCCTGTTGCATTTTCAGCCATGATTCCATGCTTGACATGTATTGTAGCTTAACAGTAATCATTACACAGAATAAATACAGAGGCAGAGCAAATAAGAGAAGGACATATTGGCAAACATGTCAAAGTACAGTGGATGGGTTTGCAGTTGTTAAAAGGGGCGTATGTCTTCCCCTTCCTTTGTCTGTCTCTCAGCAGTGCGTGGTGAGGCGTCGTCACATTAGGAAGGTAAGTATTGTGCTACTGTACTTCAAATTAAGTCTTTAGGCTAATTTATAATGTATTACTTACCGGAATTTTTTTTTGTGTTTTAATTAAATCCTATTTACTTGGAAAATCCGTAATTTACTTTGATTGACACTGCCATAACTGCCGTTACCTGTTTCAGCTATTGAGGACTTGAGCCAGCATTGATATTGGAATCTTGAATTTAAGATATAACTTCTGAATTAGAGGAACCGCTTCTGTCCATTTTAATTGGGAAAGTGAAATTGCCCAATGGAAACAAAACTTTTTTTGGGAATGGAATTAAGTTTAATTTGGGAATGGACTATACAACAGTGGTTGATCTGAATCAGCCAGGGCCCACTTGAAAAAATAAATAGAAATAAAAGTGAGGTCCACACATCTGACCACTTAACATGGCAAGTGGCACTGGGACATATATATATATTTTTACATATTTTGTTTAACATATTAATGTTAGTAGTTATCATTAAAGGTATGTTAAATTGCTCCTTATTGTGATGGTATTCCTTGCTATAGATATAGTGTTTGTTCAGTAACAGCTGAATGCAATTTCAGGTCTGGAATCTGGATACGAATTTGATCCAATCAGGAGAGAGATGTCATGCATGCAGCATACAGGATAAAGATTGATTTGGAAGTGAAGACACACAGAAATGAGCAAACTAAATTGGAACTGAGACACTATCAAATTGAAGGCTGATAAAATGGCTACTCTCCTGATTGAGTTCATAGCGCGCCACTCGTAGGTCTGCTATTTTCTGAATAATCGTTCAAATGTGCCTCAAATCTTTCGGAAAATTGTCATGATTTAGAAAACTTTTTTTCTTTTTTAATTTCGACGTCAGGCCTGAATGAATGGGTTAAAGAGCTGCAGGGACGGGGAGGGAGAGCTGTTACTGACCAAACACTCTCTACTACAGAGCGCTATAGAAATGATTGCTATATATCACCACATCACTATGGCTTTAAACTTTTAACAAAGAATATCACTGGAGCCGACCGTTAAAATCTTAGTGCTTTGCCAATTTGTTTGGCGGCCCACTTGCAATATAAACCTGTGGCCCCCCGGGCCACAGGTTGAGAACCACTGGGCCGCTTGTTTAGATAACAGTGCGTGAACTATTGACCGATGGGAACCTTTTGAACCTGTGCCTCAGTTCGCCATGATGCAAGGAGCCGTGGGGGTGTGGATTCTGTCAGCGCTTGTATGTCTGGGTACGGGACATCACCAAGCTGGAAATGAAGGTAAAAGAGCTGACCGGGGTTGGATTTGATGGGGGGTCCTCTGGCCACTCATTTTTTATGGCCGGTGGGGGATATATTTGGAAATGATGACTGTCTTAATTGATACGTCTGATATATTTAAAAAAAAATGTATATCACAATTTACCAATTTAATTAAGAACACACTGTTAACCACGTTAACCCCACATTTACAATTTCTCTCTGCCAGGCCAAAGGCCTCCAAAGCAGCCGGCTCCTTTGGAGGCCTTTGGCCTGGCAGACCCAGTAGTCTGTACAGCTAATCTCTGGCCCGGCCGGTTGGCCCAATTGGCGTTAAACTGGGCACGCACACTCCCTGGATAACAGAGTAGAACCTCTGCCCCAAACACATCTTTTGATATTACTCCTATACATCACACAAATCACATTATCTCTATATGTATGTTTATGTCCTGTGATCAAGATAGATCATTCAGATTTGTCATATTCCATCCTCATGGCACACAGAATAACGCTTCCTTCTTCCGGGCACGCTAGGCAAGACCTACGCTGTAGACGGTATCATTTATTTTGGGTAGAAGTTGAGGGATTTCGGCGGAAGTAGCCTACCGCTCAAGGAAATTACGTAGACGCTTTACAAATCAGTTTACATTCTCTGTGTATGAAACAAGTGTTGTGATTGGTCGAAAGAATATCGCATCCGGGGGAAATGCATCTGATCGGATGTTCCGGCCAACACCTCCGCCGATACCGCCTCTGCCTTAGGTTGTGACCATGCAGGCTTTTCTCTTCGCAGATGAGTAAGCCTGTGACAGAGGCTAACTTCTGGGCCCCTTCACAGCCAGGCCGGTGTTACTAATGATAGGCCTACTAATTAAGGCTCTGTTCCATTTAGTGTACAGTGGTTCTCAAACTTTATGTTCACAATAAGAGCACTCAGCACCAAGAATGGAACAGAGCCTTCATTAGTATCGTTGGCAGCACGGCAACACCTGTGAAGGAAGTAGGGATTGGTCGGGCCCAAGTTCTTTCCAAAATGGCCTGTGTGCATAGCGCCCATTGGCGTAGATTGGCTTCCAAAGTTTGACCTGTTTTGAACAAAATGGCTCAAATCATGAACCAATTGCCGTGAAACTTTGCACAGACATTCCCAGTAGAGTGAGTAGTAGAGAGTAGACCATGGAAAATGACACCCTACTTTTTTTTCCTTAAAGGGGGTGTCAGTGATTTCAGTCAAAAACCCTTAGGTTTCGTTTTTGCCTTGGGACACAAGCTTACATCCAATCAGAGAACAAAAACGAAACCTAAGGTTTTTTGACCCCCAGGGGTTAACTTAACCTGACGCTGCCAGATCCAAAAAGCTTGCTACACAAATTTGTTTCTATGTTTCCCCAATACCGCCCTCATCTGGCAGCGTCAGGTTAGGGTTAACTGGGGACAGGGAGGAACTCCTTATATGTTCAGCACACTCTATAGTAGAGAGGATTATCACAACAAAACAAAAAAATAAGTGATATTTGAATTAAGTGATCACTGACTCTACCTTTAAATAAGCCTCATGGCGGTGCTATAACAGGCCGCTTCACGTTTTTACTTATAATTGGACTGGTCTGAGATAAACTTTGCACGCATACAGCCCTATTTTGCGTGTCTTAAGTACCAGGTCTTATGACTTAACTTAAGACCCAGAGGCACGGCCAATTCTGGCCACTCAAAACATCCAAATAGCATTGGCCACTCCTCCAGGTCTTAAGTTAAGTCATAAGAACTGGTACATGTAAGACACACGTGCAAAATAGAACACTTAAATTGATATACTCCCTAGAGGCTAAGGAAAAACCTCTGCCCTACATTTTTCACATTGGCCTTTTATAGCGCCCCCAGGATAGGTTGCATAGTCTGCATATACGTTTAGGCCAGGCCAGGTATAGTAGAAGTCAAACTTAGCCAATTTATGATTCAATATATTTCATCCTAAATTGGCTAAACTTGACTTCTAACTACCTGACCTGGCTGTTTTCAAAAACAGTTGCAATGCATCGTGATGTGAAGTGTTGTGAGCTTGTAAATCTGCTATTTGTCATACAAGTAAGAAGTAAAGCAAGTGGTTAACAAATATAACTCGCCGCCTTCAGGTCATGAAGATAACAGTGCAGACCACGCCGCAAACAGCCTCGCCACTGTGACATCAGCAAACAAAGGTTTCGCCTTCAACCTGTACAGAAAAATAGCCGCTCAGACGGACAGCCAAGGCAAGAACATCTTCTTCTCGCCCTCCAGTGTCAGCCTGGCCCTGGCAGCCTTGTCTGTAGGGGCCCGGGGCCAAACCCACCAGCAGCTCTTCAGTGGTCTGGGCTTCAACAGCTCCTTGCTGAACCAGGCTGACGTAAACAGGGCCTTCCATGGACTTCTGACCAAGACCTCATCAGAAGACATCAGTGCAGGAACTGCAGTGTTTGTGGACAATAAGTTCAAGCCACAGCCTGAGTTCCTGGATGCTCTCAGGCAGTCCTACCTGGCGGACGGGTTCAATGTGGACTTTAACAATTCCACGGAGAGTGCTGCTACCATCAACAAGTATGTGGGGGAGAAGACCCACGGCAAGATAGACCAACTAGTGGAAAACCTGGATGCTGCCACCCTCATGTATCTCATTAGTTACGTATACTACAAAGGTAAGACATGACATCTCTGAGCTGTCATTCAATTCTGTAGTTTTGAATATAATTTAATATACCAGACAGAAATGAAGCTATAGTTAACTATTCAATAACCCAAACATGTTTAGGGTTTAATCTCTAACTCAGTGATTCTCAACCTTTTTCAAGGACCCTGGACCCCCAGGTTTTTTTGATTGAACAGTTTGCAGAAAAAAAGCACAGGAAAGTACAGTTCAATCAATACGAGGTCATGCTAAGAGGATTTAAACCCAAGAAAGCCTATTGGCTTGTTTCCATTGGGGTCCTTCATACTCAAATCATCAAAACATTTAATGACATACAAATATACATTACTATTCAAAAACAGTTAGAAATCAAAAATAATGTATAGACAATACAGTAGACAGTTTGGGGGGGGGGGGGGAGAGTAGGCTTTGGCTTTTACTGGGGTCAGTAGGCAATGGACACCCATTTAATATCATTAGTTTAATCCACATTAAGATTAGTTTAATCCCCAATTGTTAACATTTGTTTAATCCCCATTTGATACCATGAATGTGTTTAATCTCTGGCACTCCATTGGACCCCTCGTGGGCTCATGGCTACATGCAGTCAGCTTGCCTCATTTCAATTACATCCCACTGTTGTCATTGTTACTGTTTTCTGTCAAACAGGAAAGTGGCAGACTCCATTTAAGCCTGCACTTACCAAGGAGGATGTGTTCAATACGGATGAGCAAAACCAGGTACCACACCCCGTAACACTGCATGTAAGTGTGAACGCAGAGCGTCTATAATTACCGACATGGCGGTGGCTTCTCTATATATATGAACAAAATCCTTCATAGAACATTGTTGGTGTGTTTAACATGGGGTGCTGCGGCTCCGCTCTGGGTTCTGAGCGTTCGACCGAAGCTATTACATTGCTGTGGGTCGAGCAGCAGTGATGCACGTGTTGTGTAATTTTTACACTCCCCACAATTCCTCCTCAGAATCTAACTCCCCACCGGTGCCCACATTGTAGAGATCTATCTCATTTTTCCATTCCCCCCTCAGAATCTAAAGGCTCATACATACATAGTCTGGATTTCCGGTGGTGAGGTGACCACCGAACTACAACACGACGTCACGAGCCGCGGTGAAGAGCAAACCACCGCCACCGCCCCCCAGCCCTTCTCTCTCTGTTTTTACTCGCCACCGCTCGACGTTATCTCAGCTCCGGTGGTGGTGGTCCGCTCACCACCGCCGGAGCGGATGGTGGTGGTCACCTCACCACCGAAAATCCAGACTATATGAATGAGCCGGTGAACCGGTGCTCACATTGAAGAGAGACAGCCGGGGGGAGAGTGATTAGGAGAGGCGGGGTGGGGTGTGAAGCTCTCTGTATAGCCGGTGACTGTGATCTGTAGCCCGGCGGGGACAGTGAAAGGAGGGACGGGGGGGGACAGTGGCCCAAAACCCTGTCATGGGTCGATCGGGCTCTTCTATAATGATCCACATGGTGATGTTGCAGGTTCCTGTGCAGATGATGAACATGGAGGACAGCTTCGACGTGTACATTGACCAGCAGATCTCTACCACTGTGCTCCGTCTACCCTTCAACAACTCCTACTCCATGCTGCTGATGCTGCCTGACGGAGGTTTGACCGAGCTGGAGGAGCACATCTGCCCCATGCACTTGGCCAAATGGCTCAAGTGGATGAAGCCGAGGTTTGACATGACACTAAAAAAAAAAAAAAAAAAATACACGTTTCCTTAAAGAAAATAGCCTATAATGCAAGCTCACTATAAACGTGTCATGGCGTGTTGTGAACTTGTAGATTTGATACTGTACATAGGCCTGTATACATGTTTGAAAACTTGACATGGGCAAAATAGGGAACTACACGGTTAAAGTGGCTGTGTTTTGTTTTTTTAGATTGAAAAATAAATGAATTACATGTTCTTATTATTTTTAAACTAAAGCTAATAATAATGATAATTAGGGATGCCCCGATCCGATCTTCACATTTTTATATAACACTTATGCCAAATCACAATAGCAAATATCCTAATGTATGTCACTCTAGTGACAAGTGTATAGTCTGTTGTGTTGCCTTTCAATTATTGAAAGGAAAAATGTGACTATACTTTTATTAGAATGACTGTCATTGTGTTTCTTTTTTTCTTTCTAAGAAAGCATAGCAAAATAACGATGTATTGTTTGTTTGTATAAATGCTATAGTCCCGTAAACCAGAGTCATATAACTCCCATTTGCATGTTTGGAAATGCAATTTCTGTGACGTGGCCAAAGAAATGGCCCAAAAGTGGATCAAACAAATCATAACAGTTTAGCCTACTCAGCGAGAGATCTAAAGGTCAAAGGTCTTTTGATGAATGAGTTTGATGAATTTCGTGAAAGACGATATAGCACAGAACTGCCAAAACTGTTAAAATGGATTGAATTAATTTTCACAGAAACAAAAGGGGACTACGCCCTTTGGGCTTGACCCCTAATAATAATAATAATAATAATACTACATGACATTTATATATAGCCTTTTCAAGGTTCCCAAATTCACTTTGGTAAGGTATGATAGAATATTACATTCACAAAACACTTAAAGTCAGAGAGAGATGCAATCTCTTATCTCATATCATGATTATATCCACAGTATTTTGTCATATATAGTCTCGAGTGCTTTTGTGTTTCCTTTTTCAGGACGTACAATTTATTTGTTCCCAAGTTTTCCATCAAGACTAAAATGAACCTGAAAGGTGCGCTGCGACAGATGGGCGTAACGGACGTGTTTGGTGCTGCGGCTGATCTCAGTGGCATCGCAGAGGCCGTGGCTGTGTCGGAGGTAAGAGCTGTCCGTCACAACGGATGAGGGTCTGACTGTCTTATCATATCACAACAAAGGACAGAGACAGTCATCAGGCTGCTCAACGAAGCCACGATCTGACCACCCATAATAAGCTAGTGTTCTATTCTTGGATTACTGACTCATGTTTCACTCTGACACATTCACACATGGACTACTGGGATATGTGTTAGCACTACACAGCGCGGGTTCTCAAACGTGTTCATGTCAGGGACACCCAAAATTGGTGATGTATTTGGCTGCGGACACCCCATTCGAAAGTATTTTGTGCCGGGGACCCCTTAAGGAAAGATTGGTCAAAAAAAAAAGAAAGAAGAAATAGGGCAATATAGGGAAGTGTCTATCTAAGCTGTTCCTCATTTACCCCGTGGTGGAACCCACCCACTTTGAGAACCACTGCACTACAGAACATGTTCCGACCTCTCGTTAGTCCGACCAATTGCTAAAATGATCCCAAACCCTAACCCTAACCTCAGTCTTAACCAGCCATATAGATCGTTAAACCTATAACCTCAGTCTTATGGGCAGTCCCCCTATACAGAACCGTGACAGATGCCTGTTATGTGGTACTTAATTGGCCTAATCTAATGCATACCAAGACACGGGGGGGTCCTTGAAATGAAGAAGTGTATTAGAATGACTGATCTAATCACTGATTGTGTGCAGGTTGTGCACCAAGCCACGCTGGACGTAGACGAGACTGGAGCCACTGCGACTGGAGTTACAGGCATCGCCATCACGCCTCTGTCCTTCCGCCGCGTCCCTGAATTGAAGTTCAATCGTCCCTTCATGGTTCTCATCGCCGACTCTGACAACATTCTGTTCATGGGAAAGATCGTCAATCCAAATATATGAGGAGACAAACGAGTGACAAACGAGACAAACGAGTTCAAAGCTGCAGGTGTTGTCTGTCAACATATTAAATCCTCTCAAAACTTGTTTCTTGTGGTCCTGTCATTTTATAATCCTGACAGCTGTATTGTTTGTATACGGTTCTTGGCTTGTTGAGTATTTTTAAATGATATAAGTAGACCAGGGATAAAATGCTAGGTCCTCCTAATTATTCATGTACTGGCAATGGGCATATACTTTCAAGACATGGGAAATAAATCAATAAATCAGTGTAGAGAGTGGGGAGGGACACAGTACAGCAAATGGTCCGACTGGTCGAGGAATCAAACCAGGGACACTCTGTCAGTGTCAGGCCTAACTCATACTTCACGTTTAGTGAGGCGCCCCTCACTTCACACAAGGGTGATTTTTAATGTCTGTTTAACTTGGAACACTATAAACAAACACCCCTTTAATTGTGACCGGATGTCGGAGATAACTAAGAAACCTTGCGTTTTTGTCACCTCACTCACAATCCCCGTGACTCACCCAAGGCAAGCCCCCGGGTCATCGTGACATCACGTGACATCAGTCCCCTGGTCTCAACAGGCAAGCCCCCGGGTGCCCAGGTCATCATGACATCAGTGCCCTGGTCTCAACAGGCAAGCCCCCGGGTGCCCAGGTCATCGTGACATCATCGTGACACCACGTGAAAAAGTTCCATAAATGGGCATTCCCAGCTGATGCCCTAATACAATCCCTGTTATGCCCATAAATGGAGACTGTGATCAATATTAAGCCCAGGCCATATATGGGAATGCCAACATAACATATGTGGTCATATTGTGACAATGTGACAGTCTCATGACCACTGTGGTTGCCGCAAATGTAACAGTTAAAGGACCACTTTACCACTTTTCAACCTATCTTCATATAATAGTTCCTCACTAATAATCATGAAAAAATGGTGCAATTTTTTCTTCTCTGTCTGTGTCTCATAGGAGGGCTGTGGGCAGTTCAGAAACCGTCTTCCAGTGACATCATCGATGGGGAATACAAGCTAACTGCAGGCTTTCTAGTCCTGAAAAGTTGCAATGCGAAAATGGAAGCCATCGTTCTCACGATGATGAAAATCTAAACATTTTTGTAAAAGAATCTTGATTATTAGTGAGGACCTATTATATGAAGATAGGTTGAAAAGTGGTGAAGTGGTCCTTTAACTATGGACTCATTTCCCGTCAGTCAGTCCCATATATCGTGGCCAGGTCTCGTGACATCGCATGACATCATCAGGGATGGAGATAACTGATGTCATAGTAAATGCGACCTGCTATCACAATTAAGCCCATATATGGAGATCCCTGATGTCATCAACTAATAGGATATATGTCAGAACCTGTTCTGTGTTGATCGTTCCCCATCCATCAACAACAATGATTGGGTAATTGTAAAGTTTTACTGTCCAAATGGACATTAGTTATAATTACTAACAAAAACATCTAACATTTTAACCACTTATTTTCACTATTTTGAACATTTATGAAAACCTTCACCGTACTGTATAGTAGGTTAAAGGTTATTTGAATGTGCCATGTTAAAATGTATTTATTAAATAATCATTAACATTGTGAATCACATCTTGATGATGTCATCAAGATGTGATTCACAATGTTAATATATAGGCCTACCTCCAGTTCTAGGAAACACATAGGCCTAATGGGGATTGGGGGGGCCTTCTTGTATTTATTATTTCCACTCAACAGCTCAAAGGTATTTGACATATAGTAAAATGTAGTTGCTTTAAAGATAAAAATGCATCTTGTCTTTGTTTTCTCTTTTTTTTAATTGACCATTTCCAAAACATGTTTACATGGTAAAATCACATTTGACATTTACATTATTTACAGTTTTTCCAGAATTGCAGTACTAATCTGCAAGGGTAGTGACCGCTCTCTGAGCAGTCAGTCCTATAAACACCATTAAGGAGAAATATGAAATACATAATTATGCAGCTCTGCTTCTTCTGTCTCCAGCAGATAGCCTATAATATTGTTCTTCAAGATCAGGACATGTTCTGAGACAGAGCAGATCAGAGGCAGGAACGTAGGGACGCAAACTCGGTGCGGGAGGCGGTACAATGGGAAGTCAATAAGGAAGTGCACTTCCTTATTGCGCTTCTCTCTTCCTCATGAGAAAGAGAGAAGCCAAAACGGTCAAACAAAATACTTAACGGCATCTGCGCCAAATTAAATGTCTCCCACGTTTCCGTTGTCTCCTATGGTTTTGAAACATCTCACCACCACCACCAGGCCGCAGCACGGCCTGGACGGAGGGTATGGCGCGTGGAAGAAATGCACAGTGACCTGGTTGAAGGGTGCCGAGAGGGGCTATATGAACTATGCATTGGCCTCTTCACAGGCATCTATCCACTCACTGAAAACATCCACTGGCGCTGACAGACAATGTATAGGAGCTTGGTACGCCTCCATGCAAACACAGCACGTTATAACTCCCACATTTCGAGTCCAATCCATTGTGACAGAACAGGAGTTGTTGTGGTTACAGAATGGGCAGGTGAACAGGGTGTCCAGACCCATCTGTTGTTTCTTGGGTGCTGCTGGCTTCCTGGTGGCCTTTCTGCGTCCCATATTGCGACTCTTGAAGACGAAAAGATTATATCCGGATTTGTTTTCACTTCAGCTAAGTGTGAGTGTTTATTGAACAATACTCATCTTCGCCTTTATATATAAGTGTCTCTGCTCTGACGTCACACCACGTTCCATCAACAAAAACGTTATGACTATCTTTGTTGATGAAACTGACGGTCGTCATGCACAAACAAAAACGCGTTGCCATGACGACGCAGATTTGCGCATGTTTCCCTGATATTTGCAGTTCGCAAAGGGGATAAAATCTCTCTGTTCAATGACGCTATACTGCCATCTGCTGTTCTCTTTTCCAGTTATTAAGGTGAGACGGTGAATAGGGAAAAAAAGTTAAATAATAGCTATCACAATGACACTTCTCCAGTTGATTACTTATATTAAAACTAAGATTTTTTGCATTACAAGTTTTCTGAAATTATATGTTTAAATATGAAAATTAGGCATATGTGCTAATTTGCATACATTTCGGGACGATAAATCTGAAGATCGGATAAAGCCAGGTTCAAAATTATCGTTTCATTTTGTTGACACATATTAGAGACTGTAGCGCCTAAATCCATATATTAGGTGCTACTGTGGCTGCCGACGGTTGAGGATGAAGTTTGGACGTGTGCTGAAAGAACTGAGGTCCAGAATGTTCGTAGAGTGGATATTAAATTGTATTTATTTACCTTACAAAATCCTATACTTTGAATGCAAATAACATAAGTAACAAACAGTCAAAACGTGGTGAATGCAACAGTCCCTGTCTGCACCGTCAGAAAACAGTTTGCCTCCTATCAACAACACCTGCAATTCATTAGGGACAGGGTTAAATACCCTCCCTGTAACTATGGCAACCTGAACTTGACCACACCCCTCAGTGGACATCATTGGCCACAATTGGGAGACTCAAATGGCGCTTACACACCCACCCCTAATTGCTACTGGTGTGAAAACAGAGCAATTCAAAAACATAAAAATACAAAGAGCCATTAAAACCCAAAATGCAATGAACAAAACAAAATACATTTTAAGCAATAAATCATATTCATTTCAAAACTCAACTCAAATAGTTTTACACAAGCAGATTTTTAGAGAGGGGCTGAATGAATGTCAGAGATCTGCTTAAACTCAGGCATGTTCTGCTTTTATCCGTTTCTTTCTTGAGCTCTCCCATCTTCTTTTTCTCCCCTTTCTTGAGCTCTGCCATCTTTTCTTTCTCTTGCTCTGCCATTTTCCTCTCTTTCTCTCCTTTGAGCCTGTAGCTGCCATCTTCTTGGCAACAGGCTTCTTGGCCTTCATCTTCTTGCAGGGCCCTTTAGCCGCAGGTCTGGATCAGAGTGTCTTTTGCTATACCAGGCTCTTGACCTCAAGCTCAGCGCTGCTGGGGCCAGTCTTCTTGGGTTGTGGAGCTGCTGCCTTCTCGGCCTTGGCTGGAGCGGGAGAGAAGGATGGCCTTTCTGCTGGAACTGGAGTTGGAGACTTGGCACTATAAGTGGCCCTTTCACCACTTTTCTGGCAGCTGATTCTTCAGCCAAGCTATACAGCTGATCATGGCATCTTGCTCTGCCTGCATCTCCTGTGGCCTCGGTGCCCCAGCCTGGTGAGCGAGCTCCTCCTCCACATGTGTGCTCAGACTCAGAGCCTCAGCCCCGTTGTCTTTGTCACAGTCATGAGAAGCAACACAATTCTTCTCACTATCAAATATGATGATGACATCATCATGGCAATTTGGGCCATATAGGCTACAACCACCCGTCCCGATTGGCTTGAAAATACATTTGTCTATATGGTAGTCAATTATTTTCTGAATATTCAGTGGAGGTTCATCATCCCACAAGTCATCCATGTTACAGTCTTGTGACTCTTGTCCAAAACACGCAAAGTCTGTTAAAGTGTGTTCAATGCATGAGACTTAAGATTGTAACAGCGGGAGGGCGGCCATGTGCCACTGAATCATACCACACACTTGAACGCCCCGTCAGTTTTGATCACCGATCGCCACTGCTGGTGCTGGGCTCGCTGCTGCTGCTGCGGTGGTGCTGCCGACGTCCCCCGGTGAGCGCCCCCTGGCTGTAGCTCCGGGTTCAAACCGACCACCTCCCAAACAGCAGCTGCTTGTAGCTGCTGGCTCTCCACCGCAGATCCGTCCACTCCACGCCAAACACACACACACACACACACACACACACACGCCCTGTCTGTGTGTACTGTGTCCAATGTCCTCTTCTCAAACAACCCAGCTCGTTTGACTTGCTTCCTATAAACAAGTGTAGAACTAAAAGGCAGTTTTCAGACCTAATGTAGCGCCCGAATCCTATACATTTGTGGCACTACTGGTTGCCGACAGTGGGGTTGTAGTTAAGACGTGTGCTCCAGGAAGTGATGTCCAAACATGTGCGTAGAGTTGGTATAATGAGGATTTATTATCTGTTTCTGCTATATAGTCACTACAGCATACATAATATAAATAAATGCAATAAACGTAAATGACACAAACAGCCTCCTAAACACAGTCTGAAAACTGTTTGCCTCTTGTCAGCAACACCTGCTGCTTGATTGAGATCAGATTAAATACCCTTCCAACCTTCACATTGACCACACCCCTCAGTGGACATCATTGGCCACAGTTAGGTGACTCAAATGGCGCTTCTAGGGGCTCAATGGCAGATTTTGGCACATCAAAAAAATCACTTTCACCTAGAAACTCCATTCACACTTTTTATAATTCAGCTTACTGTGGAGACACATGCTGGAACCTTTTACTTTGAAATGTTTTGTAGTTTCGGAGTTATTTAACTTAAACCGTAACGCCCAATGCATTCTCAATGGCAACAGCGCAAACTTTGGCATGCTACATACTTACACCTAGAAACCCCATTCTAGCCTACTTAGGTTCATCTTACGGTGGACATGTTTGCCTGAAAAGGAATCTACCTATACCTCCAACAAACTGTTTATAGGATATGCCGTATACAGAATGTTATATAATCAGATCATAAAAGATTACATTATTAATGCAGAACCACTTGATCCATTCACACACAAACTTTATTCATCACATGTCATTGCATGATCCCAAAAAGCACAACACAACAATAAACAACATGGCTGTAAGATCACACACACACACACACACGCACACACACACACACACACACACACACACACACACACACACACACACACACACACACACACACACACCCCTTGCCATTGTTGCTCTCTGCATATATTTAATTCCATTCAGTATATGCTCCGGACATATACATTATAACATTTCATTTAACCTGTAAACATTATACATATAATAGTAGGCCTATTTATAATATATTTGTTTTCTTCTACCATATATAGTGTATTTTGCACAATCCCAGTAGTTGTTTTTTTTGGGGGGGGGGGGGGGTTGGGGACCGAGCTGCGCTCAGCAACCTTTTGCAGATTAACGCTGTTGTGCAGTTGGCGTTTCTAAACATATACAGTTTGTTCGTTGCCACAATTATAAACCATAATAATCATACAACCACATTATATAGACCCTATATATAACACAGCATGCTAACAAGCTAACTGCAGGTCAACAGCTAATGAATGAATGTTTGGTGCGTCGGCTGGCGAACTCAGCTCAGTTTGCTGGTAAAGAGGGGACAATAAGTCACGACAACGCTTTAAGAACACATACACTGATACAGAGTAGATATACTAGATTCATTATACTGTACTTTAACAGTGGTTCCCATCAATGGATCGGGACCCATTTTTGGAGTTACGGTTAAATATCCTTTTCTTTATATGTTTCATACAAACAATTGTTATATTATTATCATTATTATAAAAAAAAACAACAACTAAATAACAATTAAATTAAATATTTATGTTTTCACTATCATTGAAATATAGGGCTTCGTTGTATTTTTTTGCAATTTTGTCACGGGGAGATCGACCCCCAAATTTATATTTCGGGTCTCAAGCTAAAAAATAATAATAATAAACAATTTGAAAAGAAAAGAAACATGTTTGGGATAAACAGTGGTTGGACAGAACAGTGTTTCTGACAGGGAAAACAACGGCTCAATATTCATTTCTCAATCAGTTAATGTAACATTTCAAATACGTTCACGTATATCACCACTATAATGACACAAACATCTACTGACATGAAAGAGTTAAGTTAACTTTCGGACAGAATAACAGAATCAAAATGTCAACATTTTAGGTTTAACAGCGGGTTAAGTTGTCATTGGCGGCAGTAAACTGTATTATTCAATAAAAAAATAAATAAAAAAAATAGGCCAACAAATTTATAAATAAGCAAATACATACATAAATAAATAAATAAATACATGTAAATAATGCTACGGACAAATAGAAATTGTAGCATTGACAGAGCTTTAAAAAAAAAAAAACTCAGTTAAAAAATAATTGCATTTTCTTCCAGCAATGTAGTCACCTGAGGTGGTGGTACACGCAATAAACAACTTACGGCTTAATAAAAACTGCTCAATTTGAGCCCTTTTTTTTTTCTTCAAGTCAGCGCCACATGGTTAAGCCTGATTTATATACTTTGCCATAGGACGGTGTTTCACACTAGAAAAAATAAGGGGAACAAAATCTTAAACATCCTTTGGGTATTGTACGTTAGTTATGTGAACTCACCATTACTCCCGCGTTCATTCAGGCCCATACTGAGTGAGAATTATGGCTCATATACATACTCCACTTTTTGGTGATAGCCAATAGAGCGCCGCAGTCCCGCCCCCTTTCAGAAAAGCGAGTGGCCCAGGAAGTGGAAGCCCCAATGCATTCTCCCATCGGCACTTTTAATATAATTTATTTAAAGACGGTTTACGCCGCGGACAAAGCCAATTCGGATCGTGACGAATCATGACAATGAACGCAATATTTTGGGGCCGATCAAATACTTTATATAAAGACGAAAAACAAAACAAATAGTGTTGTGTCCTGACTTTCTTTTCTTCTTTCTAATGATTTGATCGGCCCAAAACATTGTGTTCATTGTCATGATTCGTCACGATCCGAATTGGCTTTTACGTCAGTCGCGGTGATGATCAGCTATCACCGCGGACACAGACCCATATCTCTTTGTTTTTACTATCAGACAAGTCTTTTCACTCTGGAGCTATATCACCCCCGTTCACTCATTGGTCTAGAAGTTGGGTAAACCACAGGGAGGCGGGGTCAATCCTTATAAGGACATCACCGCGAGTATGACGGCCTCAACTCTTATCACCGTTTTAGGTGATAAGCTATCACCTAAAACGGTGATAACCTATATCACCAAAAACTGGAGTATATGTACAGTATGAGCCATAAGTCTCTCTGACCTGCTTACTTATCTTACAAGCTCACAGCGTGCCACATTGTGCAACTTTCACAAGGTGGCTATATTTCAGCTCCTCGTCATATCACAAAGTAGGCTACAGGCATTAAACATTAAACAATGATATTACAAGGTTTCAGTTGTATGTTCCCTACATCTCTGTTTTTACACAGGCACGCACGCACGCACGCACACACACACACACACGCACACACACGCACACGCACACACGCACACGCACACGCACACACACACACACACACACACGCACGCACACGCACACACGCACACGCACACGCACACGCAGTCGCAGACTATTATGCTTGATCAGTCTACCCAGAAAGTAGATACATGATTACAAAATGAGCTTTACATTTAGATCATCCGATCAAATTCAATTACAAGATTATCAAAGCTTTTGTTATATTTCAACAGCCTTCAGTTTCATAAATATAGCTGTCATGATGACCTCCATCAATGTGTGAGGAGTTTTAGTCAAACCTAGAAGCAGTGGTGGAAAGTACTGTACTTTTTACTGTACTTTACTTGAGTACATGATGTCACTTTTCAATACTTCTACTCCACTACATTTCAGACTTTCTTATATTGTACCTTTTTACTCTACACTACAATAATTTGAAAACGTTACACAAGGTACGTTGTAGATTGAAATAATTATAAAACGTACTTTAACCAATTAAGCAATAGTTTATACTGCGTCTATATGAAAATAGCCAATTTCTTTGAAAACCTTTGTATTAAGTATTTATACATTGTGGTATTTTACTGGAGCAAAAAGTCTGAGTACTTCTTCCTCCACTGTCTAGAAGTGACTCTGAGATTCTTAATAAACACACACACACACACACACACACACACACACACAGCTTTACAATCAGTCATATTGAATGTGTTGTGAAGGGCAGTTACACACCGTGTGTGTGTGTGTGTGTGTGTGTGTGTGTGTGTGTGTGTGTGTGTGTGTGTGTGTGTGTGTGTTTGTGTGTGTGTGTGTGTGTGTGTGTGTGCGTGTGTGTGTGCGTGCGTGCGTGCGTGTGTGTTTAACCATCAATAGAAGACTGGGGACTCTCTCCGTGGGCAGGACTACCTTTACTCTGCCGACTGAATGGAAGGAGGAGGAAGAAAAGAAAGAAAAAAAAGAACAAAGAGTCAAAACCAATTCCTAGGGTGGGGGGAGGGGGTCATGCGTTCATATTGAATAGACACTTTGGGCGTTAACATCGAATCCCCAGAGAAGTTCCACAAACATCGTTGGATCAAAACAGAGATTATATTTGGTTCCATATAAAAATAAAAGTATTTCCTGTCAGTCTAGAAGTGTTGCATCATAATTGGTTGCAAATAAATCGCTAGCAAGCTGAGCTAACGAGTGTTCACGTGGTATCCAAGGAAACTGAACAATGTTCCTTTTTATAGTATATCTAATTGCTGTCAGGGAAGAAATGTCTCGTATCGTATCCCCATGAATCTCATAATATGAATGCCCTACTTCGCGTACAAGAGGCTTGTGGGATAGATCTGCCGTTTTTCTTTACGCTACAAAAGAATAAATAAATGTATATATGTTTGAAACATTTTGAACCAATGAAAAGTATTAAGCGCTTCTGAGACTATGAATAACTACACTGGATCCATTGGAAAACAGATTATTTTGCATTTCCTGAAAAGTAACAGTTTTGGAGAGTCCACAGTGGTGGAAAGCAACTAAGTGCATTTACTTAAGTACAACTTTGAGGTATTTGTAATTTACTTGAGTATTTCCAATTTCTAATACCTTTACTTCTACTCAGCTCCAAATATTGCACTTTTACTCTACTACATTTATTTGAAAACTGTAGTTACTTTGTAGATTTAGATATATATACACACACACACACACACACACACACACACACACACACACACACACACACACACACACACACACACACACACACTAACATAAACCACTTCAGCCCTATATACATTTCGGCCATTTGAAAATAGGCAATCTACAAGCTCACAATGCATCGTGGTGCGACACATTGTGAGCTTGTAGATCTGCTATTTTTTTTTAAGATGTTAATAACATTTGATAACTTGAAATGGAACGAACATTTCAAAACATTTGTACTTTTACTGAAGTACATTTTGAATTCCTGACACAAACACAAACAGTAACACACGACCCATATGATTGTATGTTATTTCACATGGCATTATACACAGAGTATACAGGCAGATAGATAAAACCAGATAAAACCAGAATGATCCAGCTCAGCGCTAACCAAAGGTGAGGTTGTGCTCGACGGTTACAGTGTGCTTTTCATAATGTTTGTGTGTGTGTGTGTGTGTGTGTGTGTTTAGTGGAGTATTGGGAATGTTTGACTTGCGATACGTGATATTAGGTTTGTGTTTAGTGTGGTAAATAATGTAAATGTGTAATTTCTTACACTGAAAATCTGTGTGTGTGTGTGTGTGTGTGTGTGTGTGTGTGTGTGTGTGTGTGTGTGTGTGTGTGTGTGTGTGCGTGCATGCGTGCATTTGTGAGAGAGAGAGAGAGAGAGAGAGAGAGAGAGAGAGAGAGAGAGAGAGAGAGAGAGAACTAGGCAGAGGACTCAGAGTCTGTTCTCGATGGTCGAGATGGTGATACAGGAACCCTCCGACTGAAGATGCACACACACACAAAGAACAATGAAAGAAGAGTGGAAACATACATAAACACAATACATTACAGACAGACAGACAGACAGACAGACAGACAGAGAGGACACAGTCAGTAACAGATAGATGTGTTAAACACATATAACTCAAGGCAGTGTGTCCAGCAGGTGTCAGTGTAGGCTATAGTATTATTCAAATATTTCAACTTTTGTCGTTTTTTTTGTGCAGTCTCACGGAAGCAGCAAGCAGTAAAAAGCCACATCCAGCATATCCCACAATGCTGAATCTGTTTTTAGCCTTAGCTGTCAAGATTCCTGGTGGACACAGCGACCCACAATCATTCACATCATGTCGTGAAGAACATCAACATATAACTCTAATATGAACTCAAATACGATGTAACATTAACAAACAATTCGGATGTAAAATCAAGCTATTGAAGTGCGTTTCATACTCCTTCTGACCTCCAAATCCTTCGCTGGAAAAATCTACAATTCGTTTTTTTTCCATAGAGATTTACCAAAAATATTGATATCAATTTATTTTAAGCCTAGAAACAAGAATGGCTTTTAGTTTTCATTCTTGCATAGTGAATAATAGACAACTGTTTCGGCTATCCAGCCTTCATCAGTGCACCACCCCGACATTATCTTAACTTGGTTGTAATAATGAACTAGTAACTGTAACGTTTAACAATTAACTCCAGTCTAATAATAACACATACTGTGGCGTAATGGGAGTATACATTCATGTCGTTTTATTGCTAGGTATGTTCACACATTATGAGGTTTAACCCATTTTAGGCCTGACGTCAAAATGAAAAATGTCATTTTTACGATTTTTCTAAAATAGCAGACCTACAAGATCATAACGCGCCACCGAGTGGCGTGCTATCCAGCTTGTAGATCTGCTATTTTTCAATAGCTAAAGTATAACATGTTGCTTAGTTAAAACACCAAAAAGGGGTTCCCGTCCAGAATGGGTTAAAGCATTAAAACATGTTTTAGGGTATGGCACTTCATGTTTAAAAAAAGAAAAACTAGTTGTATTTTAACACACAAACAAACAAACAGCTATGAAACAGAACATGACCACATAATGACACTGTTTGTGACAGTTGAGGTTGAACTGTGACATGTAATAATGATGATGATGCAGAACACAGACATGATATTTACTTTGCGCATTTAACTTTGCGCTTGTGTGTATACTGTTAACAAAACAACATTTGCATTTCTACCCATCCTTTCCTCATGCCAGCAGTCATCCGCCACTGGACTAATAATACGCAGTGGTGTAAAAAGTTACTGAGTACATTTGCTGAAGTAAAAGCACAGATGCTTTTTAGTATTTCCAATTTTGCAATACTTTTACTTCTATACCCCACTACATCTCAGAGGCCAATGTTGTAATTTTACTCCTCTACGATTATTTGAAAGCTTTTAGTTACAAGTTACTTTGAAGATTTTGGTTATTATTACAAAACATAATACATTAACCACTTCAGCCCTGTATTACATTTCGGCCATTCGAAAATGTTTTTTTTTTCTTCCTTTTTTACATTTTACACCATTTTACACCAAAACTTGTAAAAGGAGACATTCTGCACATGGGTATACTTTTACTTTGGGTACTTTAAGTACATTTTGATGCCAATACCTTTGTACTTTCACTCAAGTAACATTTTGAATACCAGACTTTTACTTGTAGCAGCATTTCTGCATTGCAGTATTGATACTTTTACTTAAGTAAAACATGCGAGTAACTTTTCCACCACTGGTAATATTGGTGTGCGCGTGCAGAAACACACCGCCCCTCTCGCTGTGTTTTGGCGTCGTCGCGGTTTGTTATAAACTACGTTCAAACCTGAAGATATCTGTTCCCGTGTCGCTTCACTTTGGTCAGCGTTGGTAAAAACATAAATACAAAAGTCCCTTCAAGTCAACTCCAAGTTGCTCATGCTCACTCTCTCTCTCTCTCTCCATGCGACATCTGTAGCTCTCTTACCCCTCCCTCGACTGGTGGATTATATGCGAACGGAGTGATTGCGAACGTAGCGAGCGACTACTATGGAAGCCTGCCTGGCTTGTCTGTCTGTCTGTCTGTCACGCTGTAACACCACCCGCCCGCCACCACGCTCGCACGCGCAGTCGCGCACCCACACACACACACACAGTAGAAAACAGACTGCCACAACATCTGCGTTCGCTTCCCGCGTTCACGCGTCTTACTTGTACTATTGATATATTATTGATAAAACATATATACAAAAAGTATACAGTAACCAACTGTTCCCGCTCGTTCCATTGTGTATACCTCGAAACACCTATAGAGCGAACACCCCCAAGACGGCTCGGTTCAATATATTTAACATAATTCCTGCCACTATATCATGTATGAGTAGCAAAATGAGTCCCTGTGTCTTTGCAAAGGGCTTGCATATTGTTTTTCCACCTTTGCTGAGTCCAGGCGGTCAGTCAAAACAGCCAGAACGGCCCGTCAGAACCCACCCTTAGCCCCCACCCCCCCAACCCCCCCCCCCCCCCCCCGTTTACCAAAACAAACGCCACGATGCAGCGAGACGCCGACGTGCCCCTGCAGACGAACACCATACCACAACTACTAAACTACACTAAACTACACGATGCAGCGAGACGCCGACGTGCCCCTGCAGACGAACGCCATACCACAACTACTAAACTACACTAAACTACTAAACTACACGATGCAGCGAGACGCCGACGTGCCCCTGCAGACGAACACCATACCACAACTACTAAACTACACTAAACTACTAAACTACACGTTGCAGCGAGACGCCGACGTGCCCCTGCAGACGAACACCATACCACAACTACTAAACTACACTAAACTACACGTTGCAGCGAGACGCCGACGTGCCCCTGCAGACGAACACCATACCACAACTACTCCAGAGGCTGATATAGTGAGTGATCATCCAGTGCTGCTATAGAGGGAAAAGATGGATTGAAAGAATGTACTGTTTTGTTACGTTAACCCATTTTGACCTGAGATCAGGTCAAAGTGGCGCTCATTATAGTGCGCCACTCGGTGGCTTGTAGATCTGCTATATTTTTCAATAGCTATTACAGCATAACATAATGCTATAACACCAAAAGGGGATTCCCGCCCAAAATGGGTTAACACAGGGGAAAGGTAATAGTATGCATTTAACTCTGTGGGAGTACAAATGTTGAGAAACAATGTATTTACTATGTCCACAGGAATATGATCTCCAGACACTAAAGCAGTATTTCACTTCAAAACACTTCTGGGGTCACTTTAAGGTCTACTCAGGCTTCTGTGAACGCCCCCAGACCGTTTTTAAGTTGCTTGATTCAATATCTAGATATTTGTATTTTTTATTGATATTGTAACTTCCAACTCTCATTGAAAAACCACAAAAGACCCCCTCAATCCCCGCTCACAACCAGGGATGTATTTTCAATGAGTTTTAACATGGTTAAAAAATGCAGTTAAAAAAAGAAAAAAATAGTTTATTTTAGCTCTTCCTAAAAGAGCGTATCTGATCGAATTAATATTGAATGTCTTATATTGAATCCAAGCTAAAGTGCCTGGGATGTTACAATGACTCCAGAAGTGTTATAAAGTTGAAATGCCCCTTTAATTAACAAGACGGACAGGGACATAATGAATGTGATGGAGACAGAGAGAGATTAGTAGGTTAGTAATCACTCTTGTTCTGCATCTGCTCCTCTCGACATCAGCATCCACAGCGCCCCCTGCATGCGCGTGTGGATAGCACGCTCATGTCGTTAAGTACGTGACCGAATACAAGGGGTTAAATGGAGAGCACAGGGATTCTGATTGGACAATGAGGGCACACAAGATGATGGCCAAGCGGTGATGTCGCAGACATCTGACGTACCATTGGTGCAAAAATCCTCACTGGTCACTGATAGAGATTCTGAAAGAATAACCATTATATGGTCATTATGGAAGATTGGACGTAGGAGGCGGGGCTGACCTGCATGATAGGGTGGGGCTGTCAGAGAGTCAGGGCGGGGTCACTGGTTCTTTCAGCTGACCTTTGACCTTCTGTCGTTGATCAACTCGATTATGTGTGATTATTTTCTACAACCAGTGAGGACACGCTGTGATTGGCCGGTAGTTATTCCTTGTGTGTGACTTGCGTTTTTTAAACTAAGCCTAAACCTAACCTTATTCCTAAGGATAAGAAGACTAAAACATGATTGCCCAGACTCTTCTTCAACAAAGGTGGCGATAGCAAACATTCTTTGTTCTGTACTTAAACACTGAAGTCCTTAAACAAGAAACGTAACCTCACAGAAACTATATGCCTAAACCTAACCTTATTCCTAACCTTAACCTCAGTAAAACTGTGCGTAACCCTAACCCAGTCACCACGCACGCACGCACGCACGCACGCGCACGCACGCACACAGACTCTTCTGGATTTCAGACTCCTAAAGCCTGTGCATTATGCCGGGCCTGACTGAAGGCTGGAACAAAGATGTTGTTCGGTTGAAACATGCCGCAGCCTTTAGTGCCTTGCCTATGGACACTTCAACACACAGACTGGGCTCACTGGCGACCTTCCGATGTGCTCTGCTCTGTGTGTGTGTGTGTGTGTGTGTGTGTGTGTGTGTGTGTGTGTGTGTGTGTGTGTGTGTGTGTGTGTGTGTGTGTGCGCGCGCGCGTGCAAGTGTAGTACCTACCTCGGTACACCGGGAGGCGCTCTGTTGGGTCTGGAGGGGATTGAGGGCGCTCCGGGGTCGGGGGACACACCTGGGCGGGACGGGGGGCCGGGGGGTCCGGGGGCCGAACGGGCCCCTGGGCGAGGAGGCCCCGGGGCCCGCCGCTGAGGCGTGGGGCTGGACATAGGAGACCTGGACACACACACACACACACACACACACACACACACACACACACACACACACAACAGGAGCTTTCTATTGTTCCAAAAGTGACAGGCAGGCATGTGCAAAGTCCCTCTGTTAGAGAGCACACACAAAGAGTGAGCTCAAATCAGTACTGTCGTATAACCATATTTCACCCTGATGTGTGAGGGGACACACCAGTGTGTGCTGTTTGTTTTGTACAGTATACCAGTCTCACGTACAGTACAATAAGGTGCCCAATGGGGGAAACCAGATGAAATATCAACTACAGCACATGCCCTTTCTGCAGTGGTGTAAAGTCATTAACACTCCAGTACAATTTCCGACTGATGATGTACTATTATCATCGTACGTCATCATTTTCACCCTTTCTGCGTTCAAACATTTTCCTCGAAGCTTTGTCATTGGTCGATTTTGCCTGTCTGCTTCCCGATTGGTTAGTCATTGTGACCGGGGTTTTTTTTTTTTTCTCTCCGACCAATGACAAAGCTTCTAGGGACATCTTTGAATGCAGATTGGGAGAGTTCTATACCCATCGCTGGCCTGTCTGAATAAAATGCTCATAGCAGCTTTAATGAATTTAATTGAGAGACACGGAATTGGTACTTAATGAATTCATGTGTTAACCCATTTTGGGGGCGGGAACCCCTTTTGGTGTTATTAGCATTACGCTATGCTTTAGCTATTGAAAAATAGCAGATCTGCAAGCTCACAGCGAGCTTGTATAGGTCTGATATTTTTGAACGACTAACATAGATAGAAACATAGATTTTTTTCAGAAAACCGTCAGGATGTTAAAGGGACACTTCACCCTTTTTGCAAAAAAATATATGTTAATGACGTTTAGGAGCTTTAGAACACTTTCCTGGGGGTCTTTATGTGTGTAATATGTGGTTTTAGATATTTTAGATTAGCAGTGAGCCTGTTGTCTCTGATGTCATGGACACTGGTCTCACTACCTTACAATTCCCATAATTCTTTGGTGCACTGCTCCTCCTTGTGGATAGGGGGAGAGCTGTCTTACTGAGACAACATGTAGTCCAGGAAGGAAGTGAGCCCAGTGTCCATGACATCAGAGACAACAGGCTCACTGCTACAATCTAAAATATCTAAAACCACATATTACACACATAAAGACCCCCAGGAAAGTGTTCTAAAGCTCCTAAACGTCATTAACATATATTTTTTTGCAAAAAGGGTGAAGTGTCCCTTTAAAAAACATTTTTTAGAATCTGATCTCAGGTCAGAATGGGCTAATGTAATTTCGTCCCCCCCCCACCCACCCTACACTATACAGAGAGACACGGTTGCCCCTGACAGCGGTCGCCATGCACGGTTACCTGCGTCCCGACGGCATGCCGGTCACCTGCAGCCACGAGTCGTCGACGGGCGGGGGCATCGCCGTGGTGATCGTGGTGGTGCTGAGGTCGCCGATGATGCTGAGGGCCTCGCGCAGCGCGTGGTACATCCTCAGCATCTCGTCGCGATGATGAGCCTGTGTACGACACCGTGATACAATTATAGCCCCGTTTTCAAAATGTATTCCATTTTATAATAACGAAATCATCATCAATCAATCATTATACACCAGAGCATCCGTCGATCTTCACTTCACGCTTTCTTCAGGACAACATCGATCGGCACCAATTTCCCGTCGAGTTCAGAGGAGAGACCACACTTTTGGAATAACTTATACCGTCTCATGTCAGAGTCTGTACTAGTACTCTGCTCTTTTTAAGAGACGATTGCTGCAATTTCTATTAACAAACTTGGGCAACACGCCCTAGTCATGTTATTATTTTATATTTATTATTAGAATGTTTTCATTATTATCATTACTTTTAAATTCTTAGGTTTGCCAATATTATTCGTATCTTAATTTCTGTTATTTAAGCTCAACTGGTATCTTCTATAATCTATAGGAAGGCCACTCGATAAGCCTCTTGGGGTTTTTTTGGCACTTCCAGCACATCATGTATGTAACTAATCTTGTTTCTGTATTTTCTTTATTTTACCATATTGTTGTTATTTTTTATTTTTATTTTTATTTTTACATATGTGCAAATAAACTAAACTAAACTAATATATGCATTAACAATACAATATATGCATTAGCAATACAATATACATCAAATGAGCACATTTTCAAACCTTATCTTCATTATAATTGGTCCTCACTAACGCTCATGATAAGATGGCACAGTTTCCTTCTACACTCTGCGTCTCATTGGTTCAGAAACCTGCCTATCGGCGACATCACCGGTGGGGATTCCAAGCTAATAGAAACTACAGCCTTTCTCTTGCTGAAATAGAAGCCGTCATAAAAGCAAACAAACAAACAAACAAACAAACAAACAAACAACAAAACAAAACAATAGTTTCAATTATTGTAAACCTGTCTGCAGCTCTCAGGTCACGAGGAGGCGCTACAGACCCAAAGGCTCTGTCACCTTTGGCCATTAACCCTGTAATGACCAATAGAGCCTGGTCAGCTGACCTCAGGGTCCTGCTGGGCACATTTGTCACTATTTTTCATCGCGGCAAGACTGTTCAATACTGTGACGTATTCCCATGCTTGTGATGTATTCCCATGCTTTTTTTTGTTCTTGCTTAATGTAAATCGCTCTGGATTAAGAGCGTCTGCTATGTAAATGCCTAAATTGTAAATTGTAGGAGAACTTAAAAAGAAATCTTACCTCTGTTTTTCTTTTCGTCTAAAAGACCTAGTTAGCAGCAGCATTTTGTATTAATTCGAGACAGCCTATATGGAGGGTTTATTGCGGGCAGGTGGAATCTGAATTTCTATAGTCGCGGGCGAGAGGAAACCAAACCCAAGGCATTGGATGATCAGTGGAAACAATCGATATCGATTTGAATAGATAATATTCCAGAGGTGGGACGTCGTCCTCGACGTGCGTGTCGAGGTGCACGGCCTGATCAAAAGCCACAGGTTGTTGGGGGGGTTTTAGAGAACGCTGGGGGATGTCCCCAAAGACGAGGCAGAGAGGGGTTCATGGCAACGTATCGCGCTGTCTCTGCTGCCATGGCGGAGCCGCCCGCCGCTACTCGGAGCCCATGGAGTGCTGAGTGACATGCGTGTTGTATCATTCATGCAGAGGACATATCCATGAGGTTGTGAATCTAACTGTAACTGTCCCAGCATTGGGTATTTTGTATTTCTATTTTTCTATTTCTATTTTCTATTCTATTTTATTGCTCACATTTCTGAAAATGTATATGTGAACATTTTGGAGGTTTATTTGGGTACATAATGGTAAAGGCATGGTGATATGGTGCCATCTACTGTGCTCTGTTTTGTGGTCTGTCTGGTTCCTGGGCAGGTTGAATTGGGCTCACCTGCTCTGATTACCTATTTAAAGCACCTGTGGGTCTTGGGCATGTCAGATCAGAACAAAAAGAGCAGAGCTGCAGAGAGGAGCTCTCTCATGTCAGAGAGTCTGACATGACTAAGATAAGATAAAAGAAAATAATATAATATGAAAGAACTTAACTGAACTCCTGAATAATCGGTGCAGAAGGCGCATACGGTATGTTCCCAATTGTTTTGTTTGTCTGTAAAAGTTATGCCATTGTTTGTGTTTATTGTTTGTGTACATTTTATTGTTTGTTTAACTGACAAAGACGTTCATATTTCACTGTTTCATGATATTTAAAAGTGTATATCATGTGATTTATTTACAGTTTTTCACGGTTGCCACTTGGGACAAATAAAAGCCCTCAGTGAAATCAGTTGGAGCGTTGTCATATTTCTGCCACGGATAAAGATGGTTTGGGAGCAGTTACACTAACCTTAGGCTTTACTGCACCTAAAATACTTGTGTCTCTGTCAGTGTTGTTTTTGGCAGCAATTGTCTATTTTAGTCATAGTCTTTGGACTGAAACTTTAACATTTAGTTTTAGTCACATTTTAGTCACCTGGAATGTCTTAGCGTTAGTCTAGTCTTAGTCGACTAAAATGTCATAAGATTTTAGTCGACTAAATCTACAGTCGATTTAGTCGGCTAAAATGTATTTTGGCGGGTCGTGACGCCGTCGTATATGATTGTTTTTACACTTGCTGAAAATAGCCGATCTACAAGTAGATCTGCTATTTTCAGCATGCAACCAAGTGTAAAATCTTACTGGATCTCTTGTCCACTAGTCCCTTCCTAACATTTTAGTCTAGTTTTTATTTGTCTACGAAATTGTCAGTGAAAATAGGTAGTCGACGAACATTTTTCGTCTTAGTTTTAGTCGACGAAAACAACACTGGTCCCTGTGTGTGTGTGTGTGTGTGTGTGTGTGTGTGTGTGTGCGTGCGTGCGTGCGTGCGTGCGTCTTCTACCTGTTCTTGGGATTCTTCCATCAACGTGTTCTGATCTCCACAAGAATAAAGCTGAGCCAGCAACTCTGCATGGATGAAGTCCTTCGTCTGTGAAGAGAGGAGAGGTTTAAAGCGGACGTCGCTTCTTGCGACGCATCTAGTGCAGTCTCAACAGTCTCAATGCTGGCAAAGACCAAGGAACTGCTTGCCTATACTACTAGGGCGGACTGGTGATTTATTTAATTTTTTACTGGCGGCCGGCAAGCTATTTTAACTCATTCAATGTCAGAGTGAATCATTGTTTAATTCACCCCTGTGCCAGCGGTGTTCCGTTTGTTCTTACCTTTTAAGTAGTCACAGAATATGTATGTCCTCTACTGTCGATCCCCTGACCGTTGATAATTACAGTGTGGTTTACTGGGTGTGAAAGTAAATACGTGAGTAAAGTGGCCGTGCTTGTTCCTTTGTTATTCTCCAATGAAAGTCCCATAATGGCGGACCAGTTTTGGGATTTTTTTTTACCTTAGACTAGTAAACCTTTTCATAAACACATTATGTTTTCAACCGCTATAGCCTAAAGTCTTCATCGTGATATGCGTTTAGTACTTTATGGTCCCATTAATCGTGGCTGCGTTTGCAGTCATTTCTGGGTGCATTTCGGAACCGGATATATAGAAAGAATGGCGGATTTCAAATCTCCGCAAAATAGGCTTAATTCACGGTCTATTCAGTATTTTAGCCGTGATGTGAGCGCCCCCCTCCTGAAATACTTCCGGGTCCTACTTTTGTGTCGCTTTTGTGTCCACATCAGAGCATGTGAGCGGAGCGGGTGGATTTTAGAAGTGAGCGCGGAGTGGGTTTTAAAATGGGTCAGAGTGACTGTCCTCCGCTCCGAGCCGCTCAGTGCACACGGCACTGTGCACAAAATACATATGTTTGAGCATGCTCGGCCCGTTGAAGGAGAAGTGGAGAAAGATGATGAAGTAAATTTAAAAAAGCCTCTATATGGCCATTGGCGCCATGTTTCAATTATTATACACAGAGAGAGAGAGAGAGAGAGAGAGAGGACTTTACACTTTCGTCGCAGAAATAAAGGATTTTATGCAACTCACGTTCAACACGTTGTTTTTCCAGGGCCAGGGGTAAGCAAACTAGTAGCAGCTCCCTTTAATTCCTCTGAAGTGACGCAGAACTTTATTTCCAGTCCCCGCGTCCACAAAGTGCAACGGTCCCGTATATATTATTATTAGGCTATTAACTGCCAAGCTTGGCTAGCAGTTTTACATCAATCATTTGCCTCTCAAGCCCATACGCGTAATCTGCTTCACGGACTGCCCATGCGAATAGACATACAAATCACCAATGCACCGCTCATGGCGTGTCGACAGTTTACAGATCTGTTCTTTTGGATTTGGACACATGACGATGGGTAGCCTACAATAAGCATTTTGGAAACGAAATAGCGTGTACAGTGGACTGTAGGCCTGACATTTGGTGGTCGTCATGTAACTTATGCCTGTATCTTATACGTGTATGCGGTCTGCAGTGAACATTAACGTTATATGGAGAGTTTACCGCGGGGACGTTGATTGATTAGGTCAGGATGACATGAGGTTATTATTCACTGCAGCTGGGTTAACGAGACAGCAGTGCAACATGAAACCCTGATGATGACCACGAAAGTCTCATTTTACCGCTTTCCTCGCAACAACAAAGCTGCGCTGCTCTCCCAAATCTGGCTGTGACAGGCCGTCTGCCCCACATGGAATACTGTCGCCATTTTATTGTATTGTGTCAACTAAATCCTCATTAATGCAAACTAGATTCAACATACTCAAGCCTGCACACATTCTAAATATGCCCCCGAAATACTTTACCGAGCAAATGTGTGCACCTTCAATAATAATAGTCTTTATTGGCTCCACATCATATATTCTTGTTGCCATGCATGACACTTGTACAAAACATTAATAATTCTACTCGAGTTGGAAGCATTAAGACACATTTTAACCCTCAAATGCTTCCTTTCTGAAAAATGACGTCATTGTAAAAAGATTCACGCGTTTAG
>NC_137867.1:8668190-8713190 GCF_963924005.1 Protomyctophum bolini | reverse complement strand
CACACACACACACACACACACAAACACGTGCACACACGTGCACACACACACACACACACACACACACACACACACACACACACACACACACACACAGCTAAGCTGAGCTAATATTGCCTGCCCGCTTTCTCAGGGGAGAAACCGCTTTTTGACCTTCAGGTGAAAATTGGTATCAAACCAAAAAGAACGGATGGTCTCAAAGGTTGTGTCCAACCTATAGACACACAGGATCTAAAATGTCTCAATAGAGTACAGATTGGACCAAATGATATTTCATTCACACAGAAAAGTGACTTAATACAAATATTATATTAATGTTATACAGGTATTATCGTTAAAATGGTGGTGTTTTGCCAATTATTCAAATATTATGTGAATAGATTCTGACTGGTATATTGGTATGATTATGTTGTTTGTGTCAGATTTTTTTATTTTTTTGAAAAGCCTCCTGTGGACAGGTGATGAAAACGTCATTGTGATTCTGACATAAATATAATATAATACAATCAACGTAACATGACATATAAAGGGCAGGGTATGAGGCTATAGGCGTGACATCATCTTATGACATCATCGTACGCAGAAGTTATGCGGGAACGCCTACTGACTGAGTGGCAAAAAACTAACTTTCTGCCTTGACAGCCCAATACATCCAAACAGATAAGTCCTATCTGATTGTATCAAAGGACAGCTGTACCAAAAGCTTGAATAATTACCCATTTTGGGGCGGGAACCCCTTTTGGTGTTTTAAAACATTATGTTATACTTTAGCTATTGAATAATAGCAGATCTACAAGCTCAAATTGTATAGGTCTGCTATTTTTGAAAAATCGTTAAACTGTGCCTCAAATCTTTTCCGAAAATTGTCATGACGTAGAAAACTTTTTATTTATTTATCTTGACGTCATAGGTCTGAATGGGATGATCCTCTTTTCAAACCGCAAAGTATTTGTTTCATACAAATCCACCGTAGACATGTTATGAGCTACTGTAAGTGTCAGTGTTTGGAAGTGCTCGTTTTCAACAAACGCAACGTCCTGCTGCCTCCTGCGGTCATGTGAACATTTAGAAACAGGCGGTGCGCAGGAAACCGGCTGAGTGATTTACAACGAGCGCTTCCAAACTCCCAACGCTCCACGCTGCTCCGTGTTAGCCCCACTCCGTCTGGACGAGGGGGCGGCGGCGCGTCCCGGTTGGAAAGGTGAAAGCGTTGTGCGTACCTTGAGGGTCGACCTCCTTGGCGATCTTCAGCGCGTCGGAGTTGGCCAAGTCCGAGTTGGCCGGAGACACGGCCAGGAGCAGACAGTTGTCTTTGGTCACAAACTGCATCAGCATGTCCCTGATCTGAGCCTCGATGTCTGCCGGCTGGTCCCCCACGGGGACCTTGGTCATGCCCGGGAGATCTACCAGGGTCAGGTTCAGCACTGTGAGGAGAGGGGAGGGGAGGGGAGAGGAGAGGAGAGGAGAGGAGAGGAGAGGAGAGGAGAGGAGAGGAGAGGAGAGGAGAGGAGAGGAGAGGAGAGGAGAGGAGAGGAGAGGAGAGGAGAGGGCATACAGTTTATTTCGTGGACATAACGTATTTCGTCGACTACCTTTTTTCACCGACGAGAACTAGATAAAAACTAAGCTATATGATGACTAAAACGGAGACTAAAATGTATCTCGACACGTGCGCGCACACCCCATATATAGGGTCCCATTAAAAGTAGGATCTTCTATGGCTCTTTGACTTTTAGTAGCCGATATTTATATCTGCTGTTGAAAAGCATCCATTTGGGGCTGTCTGTGTTGTCGTGTTTTGCTTATCTGGCTATTCTGAACAGTTATAGTTCTCATAATGACCATTTGTTTGTTTGTTTCACAAAACAAAACCCCAAAAACAAGAATTTGGTGCATGCCTAAAGGGATGCGTATATAATCCACACATCCCACAACATGCAGTGACAAATAGAACTGTCCAGCTGGACAGAAAATGGGTTGGCCTATAGACACACACACGTGCGTGCGTGTGTGTGTGAGTGCGTGCGTTACCATTAGGAGAGTACACTCGGAGGTTGATGGGAACGGGGCTGATTCCTTTGTTCTGCCCGGTGATTCTGTCCGTCTCGGCTTCAATCTCCTGGCGGACTTCCTCGAAGTCTACGAACTTCTTCCCTTTGCAGTGGAGGAACTCTGCGTATTCTGCACAAAATCACAACACACCGACGCTCCTGATGCATTCATTCAATTGAATACGCACACACGCATTGGGCGTGCATTCATGCCATGGGCGGATTTTGGGGGGGTGCAGCAAAAAAATAAAAAATAAATGTTTGTTTTTTTTTCAAACTTAACTTATGGCTTCTGACTATAGTTTGTAATCATCTCTCTTAGCATGATATGATGACTCGCTGTACGGCTGTAGTGCATGTGTGTATGTGTGTGAGCTGCTGTACTACCTAAATAACTCATTTTTAGGGGTTAGGGCATTGTAAAAACGCTAAAATAAAAAAAATAAAGGTTAAAAAAATCGCGCACGCACGCAAAGTCCGCCTATGCGTGCATTGCTGCGTATTTCTTGTGTCAACCAAAGCATCCGTGTCATGTTAGATGTTAGCGTTGGCTATGCAAAATTAGCATTAGACGTGCAAGCCTCATAGCGCATCACTTCATGCCGCGTACATCCAAGCCTGTACATGTGCTATTCTTGAGCTTTTTGCGAAAAAACCAAGAAAGGGTTTGAATAATTTTGAAGTTCTTTAACACAAATGTTCTCTTCTGGGGGATTCCTGGCACAAAGCATTTCCAGACGGAAGTCTGCGGCCATACAGTGTATCAACGTTAGAGTGAGGTTAACAGTTTCCACCTCCTGCCTTACCGTATACTACCTGAACTATCGCCGGAAATTCGCTAAGCTGGATGAGTACATTATTTAGAAGGCACGTACAGTACCAAACACCAATCAAGCAAATCTTTGGTCGCTTTTTTTGTTTTTTTTTGGGGGGGGGGGCCACCACAATGCTTTTCCCAATGGGAGTCACATGGTTTGACCAAACATTTGTGTTTGATGAGGAGGGGGGGAGGGGCAGAACACCACCAGCAATCCGCAATCAAACACAAATGTTTGATCAAACCACGTGACTCCCATTGGAAAAGCATTGTGGTGGTCCAAAAAAGGAAAAGAAAAAAAACCCCCACCAAACATTTGCTTGATTGGTGATTGGTGTGAATGAGGCCTTAGTGGGTTAAGTTGATTGGTGTTTGGTGTGAATGAGGCCTTAGTGGGTTAAGTTGATTGGTGTTTGGTGTGAATGAGGCCTTAGTGGGTTAAGTTGATTGGTGTTTGGTGTGAATGAGGCCTTAGTGGGTTAAGTTGATTGGTGTTTGGTGTGAATGAGGCCTTAGTGGGTTAAGTTGCACGTACGTCGGCTAAGTATAACTAGCGGTATTTGATGTACCTGTGGGGCAGTTGATGAGTTGCAACACCAGGGGGCGGCGGGTCACGATGCCTGATCCACGAGGCAGGAAGTCCCTGCATGGGAGGAGAGAACAAGGATCACACACACACAGCGCAGCTAGGGCAGTCACAGCGCAGTCACACAGCGCAGTCACACAGCGCAGTCACACAGCACAGTCACACAGCGCAGTCACACAGCACAGTCACACAGCGCAGTCACACAGCACAGTCACACAGCGCAGTCACACAGCGCAGGGCAGTCGCACAGCGCAGTCACACAGCGCAGTCACACAGCGCAGTCACACAGCACAGTCACACAGCGCAGTCACACAGCGCAGGGCAGTCGCACAGCGCAGTCACACAGCACAGTCACACAGCGCAGGGCAGTCACACACCGCAGGGCAGTCACACAGCGCAGCCAGGGCAGTCACAGCGCAGGGCAGTCACACAGCGCAGGGCAGTCATACAGCGCAGTCACACAGCGCAGGGCAGTCACACAGCGCAGGGCAGTCACACAGCGCAGCTAGGGCAGTCACAGCGCAGGGCAGTCACACAGCGCAGGGCAGTCACACAGCACAGTCACACAGCGCAGTCACACAGCGCAGGGCAGTCACACAGCGCAGGGCAGTAACACACTGCAGAGCAGTCACACAGCGCAGGGCAGTAACACACTGCAGGACAGTCACACAGCGCAGGGCAGTCACACAGCGCAGTCACACAGCGCAGGGCAGTAACACACTGCAGGGCAGTCACACAGCGCAGGGCAGTCACACAGCGCAGGGCAGTAACACACTGCAGGGCAGTCACACAGCGCAGGGCAGTCACACAGCGCAGGGCAGTCACACAGCGCAGGGTAGTCACACAGCGCAGTCACACAGCGCAGGGCAGTCACACAGCGCAGTCACACAGCGCAGGGCAGTCACACAGCGCAGTCACACAGCGCAGGGCAGTCACACAGCGCAGTTACACAGCGCAGGGCAGTCACACAGCGCAGGGCAGTCACACAGCGCAGTCACACAGCGCAGGGCAGTCACACAGCGCAGGGCAGTCACACAGCGCAGGGCAGTCACACAGCGCAGGGCAGTCACACAGCGCAGTCACACAGCGCAGGGCAGTCACACAGCGCAGGGCAGTCACACAGCGCAGTCACACAGCGCAGGGCAGTCACACAGCGCAGGGCAGTCACACAGCGCAGTCACACAGCGCAGGGCAGTCACACAGCGCAGGGCAGTCACACAGCGCAGGGCAGTCACACAGCGCAGGGCAGTCACACAGCGCAGTCACACAGCGCAGGGCAGTCACACAGCGCAGTCACACAGCGCAGGGTAGTCACACAGCGCAGGGCAGTCACACAGCGCAGGGCAGTCACACAGCGCAGGGCAGTCACACAGCGCAGGGCAGTCACACAGCGCAGGGCAGTCACACAGCGCAGGGCAGTCACACAGCGCAGGGCAGTGACGATTACACATGTAAGTCGAGGGTATGCGCACGCATGAAGTGAATGGGAAATCGAGTGTCAAATGTTTCTGTGTCAGTCGTTCTTCTATTTTTCAAAAATAGCAGACCTATACAAGCTCGTATAGCGCGCCACCGAGCTTGTAGATCTGCTATTTTTCAATAGCTAAAGCAATAATGCTATAACACCCAAAGGGGTTCCCGCAATGCAAGCAGGTATAGGACTTTTCTGTTTGGACGTATATGGGCTGTCAAGCCTGTCAAGGCCAGAAAGTAGTTTTTTGCAACTCCACTTTGGCGTTCCCGCACAACTTCCGGATATGATGAGGATGATGATGAGGATGATGATGATGATGATGTCACATGCATACCCTCTATTGTCACACTTGATAATTTGCGATGAACTAATTAGAACGTCATGAATAGAAATGACATTTCCGTTCACTTTCACTCCACTACAATTATCTTAAAACGTATAGTTATACGAGTTAACGTCAAGGTGTCCTTGAGCAATAACGATGACATGACGCGGAACCCCAAATTGCTTCCCGATGTGCAGGTTGGCGCTTTTGGCGGTTTCCTGCAAGAATGTAATTGGATAATGGCGCTATATAAATAGTGCCATTTACTATTTGCCATTGGTCCGTTTCCACCTGTGCACCAGCACGTTGTCACATGCTGGTTGTCAACATGCAGCAGTCAATTCCGTCTTCTCAGGAAACCACTATAGCATGCATGTGGCCGCCGCTCTAAGCCCCTGTTTTTAGGCAGATTTACAAACATTACTATACGTCTATATCTTGCATCTATTTCACTGATGTGAAAACATTGAATCACTGTTGTAATCCTATATAAGCTTGTTTACTTTAAAAGCTTATACCTTCCTTCCTAATAAAAACGACTGACTGTCTGAAATACACACAGTTGACACTTGATGGAGAGAAAGAGAGGGGGAGAGAGAGAGAGAGAGAGAGAGAGAGAGAGAGAGAGAGAGAGAGAGAGAGAGAGAGAGAGAGAGAGAGAGAGAGATGTCGCTGTTTTCTCCTTATTCTCAGAGGTGGTGTCATGATAAAAGACAGCAGCCTGTGTTTATTAGTGCTGTTGTTTTATCACCACTGTTACATAAAGACTTGAAGTTAATGAACCGGGATGATGTCATGCATCAAGCCTCAAGGGGGTCGTAGGGGATGGGGGCACCGTGTCGTGTGTGGAGGGGGGGGGGGGGGGGAGGGGCGCTAAAAACGGATCTCCTCAACAAACAAACAAACAAACAAACAAACAAACAAGCAAACACATTCCAGGATCCCCAAACCAAATGGAAACCTACAACACGATCGATGACGAAATCGCTGCTGCTGCATCCTCCTTCAATGCACAGCTGCCTGCAGGCAGCAGCAGCAGCAGCTAGAGATGCTGAATTTAACCTTCACATCTGCACGCAGGGCGGAGTTAAGAAGAAGAAGAAGAATAATAATGCCCTGAATCCCCTGATGATGAATGAAAATAGCCCTATTAAACCCCCCCCCCCCCATAATAACCTGCACCAGCACCACTCACTTGCCGACGAAATTCTCCAGCACGGAGCTCTTCCCGGCCGACTGTCCGCCGACCACCGCGATCTGAGGCAGGTCAAACATCGCGTTCTGGCCGATGGCCGAGAAGGCATCCTGCATGCGGTTCACCAGAGGGATGAGGTCCTCCATGCCTCGGTTCCCCATGATGAGTGGTGGGTGAGGTGAGTGATGGGAGGGACGGACGGATGAATGGATGCCTGCCTGGCTATCGGATAGAGAGCGAGAGAGAGAGAGAGATGTAGCGAGAGGAGAGAAGCGATGGTATAATGGTTGGTGGGGAGGCGACTCAGGCGAGAGGTGGAGAGAGAGAGAGAGAGAGAGAGAGAGAGAGAGAGAGAGAGAGAGACTGCGGGTGTTGCTGATGTCAGACCTGCTGGTCACGCTGCGCAGGGAGGGGAGGGGCTGCGGGTGCACGGGCAGGATCTGGCCACAGGTGGGCGACAAAAGCAACAGAGTGGAGCAAGAGAATTAGAATGTTTTTCAATTTACAATTTAGGCATTTAGCAGACGCTCTTAATCCAGAGCGATTTGCATTAAGCAAGAACAAAAAAGCATGGGAATACATCACATAAAAAGCATTTATCATGAAACATGCGTAAGCTAAGAAAGTGACAGTGGAACATGAAACTATTGTATATAAACTACATATATATAGTAGCATATATATATATATATATATACTACATATATATACTACATATATACTATACTATGCTATACATATGTACTATGACGTGCTATGACTACATACGATGCAATTATAGTGCTGTCTACATAACATGCTATAAGTCTACAGAAATGCTATCTAAGGGGGTGGGGTAAGTGCTATGGGCCATGATGGAGTCTGAAAAGGTGGGTTTTCAGACTACGGCGGAAGATTGGGAGTGATGCTGCAGTTCTGACTGCAATGGGAAGGGCATTCCACAGTTTTGGAGCCAGAAGGGAGAAGAGTTTGGGACGTGTGGAGCGTTGTCCCGGCGTTTTTAGTGAGGGTACTTCCAGCTTCCCTGCGTTGGCTGATCTGAGTGCAAGGGAGGGTTTGTAGGGTTCAATCATATAGCTAGGCTACTTGCAAGATATGAGGGAGCCATGCCTTTGGTTGCTTTGAATGCCAGCATCAGAGTTTTGTATTCTGTGCGGGCAGCGACCAGGAGCGGAGAAGGGGGGAGACATGTGAGAATTTTGGCTGGTTGAAGACCAAGCGAGCTGCGGCATTTTGGATCAGCTGGAGGGGCTTAAGTGCACATGCCGGTAGGCCAGTAAGGAGGGAGTTACAATAGTCGAGTTTTGACAAGACTGTTGTCTGGATTAGGAGCTGGGCTGACTCCTGGGTGAGGAACGGTCTAATTCGCCGTATGTTATAGAGTGTGAACCTACAGGATTGAGTGTCACTCACTCACTCACTCACTCACTCACTCACTCACTCACTGTGTGATGGAGTTATTTTTCACACACACAACATGCATTTATGACTGCAGGCAGGCCTATATATCACACACACATTATGCACGTACACGCCCCCACACCTGCATGTATTATTATTATTATTATACACACTGTATTTGTGAGGGCCTACAGTACGTTTTAGGACGGCGATTTCATGAATGGCACTTACAATTTTCTTGCCATTTCTTAACCCATAACCCTAAACGCCCAAATAGCTGATCTATACAGGCTCACAGTCACAGCGTGTCGCCCCTGCTAAAACATTCCGATTCTGATGCCATGAACATGAACAGGGCTTCAATTTGGGGTCGGCAAAGGTCAATGACAGCATGTGGCGCCGATCTATGGTCACGGCCACAGCGGCCCAGGGCAGGGACGGATTAACCTTAATCTTCGCAGGGCCCCCCCATAGCGCGTGTGAGTGTGACATTTCTATGTTTTTCAGTGTTTTAATCACCTTTTTGACCTAAATTTAACAAAATAAATGGCCAATGGAGGGCCCCAGGAGCCCATTTCAGGGTGTCAAACCTACTACCACGACGGTCCAATTTCCCTGAAGGGCCCCTGAGAGCCAAGGGCCCCTGCAGGGCCACGGCCCCTGCACTGGCTAATTTGTCCCTGTGGGCCCCAGGGTGCTGCTCAGCTGAGTTGCGAGTGCGTAATATAATTGGTCCATTGTTGTGTGACCTCTGACCTGTGAGGACAGGCAGACACCAGCCCGCGCTCCTGCACCAATCAATCATGGGACAGGTTTTGTTGTGAATGGACTAGTCTGTAATGTAAAAAAAATAAAATCCCTCTGCATTGTCGAGGCGGGGTGATTTGAATTGGTTTAGCAAGGGTCCCCCCTGAATGACAGTGACGCTAGTGTGAAGGGAAAATCAGACGCGCCTGAACTGAGTGGTGCTAGTGTACTGTACTCATGCTGTACTGTATACTGTACTGTACTGTACAAGCCCTCCTCCCTGGCCTCTATATATGTGTGTGTGTGTGTGTGTGTGTACACGTGTGTGTGTGTGTGTGTGTGTGTGTGTGTGTGTGTGTGTGTGTGTGTGTGTGTGTGTGTGTGTGTGTGTGTGAGACAGTCTGCGTAACAGTGACACTTGATGGTCAACAAACACTATTTCCGTACTCGGACGGACAGACCCAGCCAGCCATGAGGAGTGGCTATATACACCACTCAAAACCATAAAGAGCAACTGTTCCTCATGCAGAGCAAAGGTCACCAGTTCTCAAAGTGAGGTCAGGTGACCCCTGACCCTGTCCTTGAGGGGGGGGGGGGGGGGGGGTTCCACTCCCCAGCTCAAGTGGAGTTAGGTTTTTGTCGAAGCTTTTTGAGTGGTGCAACCACTCCCTTACGGAGCCATGCATGTGTGTGGGTGGGTGGGTGGCTGAGTCTGAGCACGAAAACAGCATGGTTGTTTTTCACCACCTGTGCGCAACCCATATGCACACACAAACACGCACGTATTAACTGTATATATGATGATTTCGGGTGTGCCAGTACAGTACAGTATAGGGACCGCCACATGGTAACTCTCTCAGCCGTTTGGGACGCAAGGCGGCACGCCGGAACCGGCCCGGCCCCCTGAGTGCCCCCCCCGGGAACCCCCACGCGTAATTGCACCACTCACTTCACACGGGTGTGATTTTGAACCAACACATGTTAAAGGTTGTTCAATAGCACTGATTTATGGCAAAAAGGGGGGGGGGCCCTCCCTCAAAATGGAGTTAGGTGGAATCTTCCGGACATACAACAGATGGTCAGATGAGTCATGATCCTTCAGCATGTCATCTACAACGGGGCAGCAGCTACCTGTAGAGCACGTTAACAAGTGTACCTTTTCAACCTATATCTTCACATAATAATAGCTCCTCACTAATGATCATGATAAAATAGCACAATTATTTTCCCAGCAGCCATAATATAGCCACTTGCCCAAAATGTGCTGACCTCCTCATCACATTTGTCATGTCTATATGGGCGTTTTTAGCCCAAGGAGTGTATTCTGTGCAAAAATAATGCTTGGAATGGATTCAGAATCATCAAAACAACCTAGTTTGACCATGTCGCATGCTACTTAATGCAAAAGGAAAGTTTGACATTTTTGGATGTTAACGGTATAGGGTCACAAGAAACCCCTATAAAAAATTGCCCGATACTAACAGCAAGTAGATTCATGAATGTATGTATATAGACAATATTTTAGGCCAATAAAAAAAATACTATATACCAAATTTCCCACCCGTCCACCTCGGCTGCCGGACTAGTAGAAGATATTACAATAAACTACTAATAAATTGACAATAAATACACGATTAACTACTTATTCTTCTTAAGGCTATATTACAGTTCAAGTAACATTCTGATGAAGACCGTGTTGCAAGATGGTGGACATGTTTGCCTGACAAGGAATCTTTGAAATGTTTCATAGTTTTAGAAATATAGTGCTTTCAAATTTACAATGGGGCTCAATGGCAGACATTGGCACGTCAAAAATCACTTTCACCTAGAAACTCCATTCACACTTTTTATTATTCGGCTTACTGTGGAGACACATGCTGGAACTTTTTTACTTTTAAATGTTTTATAGTTTCTGATAATTTAACTTAAACGCACAATGCATTCTCTATGGCAATAGCACAAACGTTGGCATGCTACTAGTCCTACATACTTACACCTAGCAACCCCATTCTAGCCTACTTAGTAATAATAATAATAATAATAATAAAACTTTATTTGTATAGCACCTTTCATGACATGAAATGCAGCTCAAAGTGCTTTACAGAACAATGGAGAATAAAAGAAAAGCAAGGCAACGACATTCAAAAACGAGCAGTAATGCAATACAGTGAGGACATGAATAACAAAAAATAAATAAAAATAAAAGATCAATTAAAAGCAATGTTGTAGAAGTGGGTCTTGAGCTGAGCTTTAAAAATGTCTACAGAGGCTGCCTGACGAAGGTATACAGTGGGAGCTTGTTCCATGCCGACGGCCCGTAGAAGCAAAAAGCTGCTTCCCCGTATTTTTTAGTTGCCATTTTTTTTGGCAAAGCGAGCAGGCCAGCAGTGGAAGACCTTAGGGGGCGGTTTGGGACATATTTAGGCAAGCAGTCATGTAGGTAGGAAGGTGCGAGACCATTGAGAGCTATAGAACACTAAGATCCTCAACAGCAGGTTTACTAAACACAAAAGAAAAAAATAAACCACGAAAGAAAATAGGAGAGGCAGCATTCTCGTTTTATGCACCAAAATTATGGAATACAATTCCTCAGGAAATTCAGAGAGGCCAACTCCACCAACATATTCAAACACAAACTAAAAACACACCTCTTCAGATTAGCCTTCTCCACCCTGCCGTAGCACTTTATTGAGGCCTCCCATCATGTATTTTATTATTATTCTATATATTTTTTTCTCTTAACAAATATCTTAAATGTACTGTATATCCTGCCTGTAAAGGACTTTGAACTGCAACCCTGTATGAAAGGTGCTATATAAATAAAGCATATTATTATTATTATTAAGTCGTAGTAGTTTTTGATCAGTTTTTGATGCATAATTATGAACTTTGAAAAAAAGAAAAAAGAGAGCCATCTGACTGTCTCCATGACACCCAACCAGCCAATCGCAGTGCCGCCGTCCCTCCGGGCTATGGGATTAGAGAAAGTATCAGCTGAGCTGCCTGGGCTGGTGTTTGGTTCCGTGTGCCAGTTTCTGTGCCTGTAAACAAACATGTCGGAGTTGCGTGAGGCAGATTGTTATGATAATAATGATCATGATTTAATAATCACATAGTTGCTGTTGTTTTGAAGTGTACTGACATGGACATGCTCAACAAACTGAGCACATTGTTCCAGCAGGCGTTGGAGACGGTGAGTGACACGTCGACATGTTTCTGTTTTGTTTTGTTCTGTTCTGTTCTTGTTTGTTGTGTTGAAGAGTTGTAAAAGGAGTCAACTATAGACGGGTTGAGTTGTTGCTTTGCGTTGCTAATATGTGTCGCTTTTTGAGTCGGCAATCAAGCGACACACCGACCGAGTAGGCCTATAAACAATGTAAATAATCACATTTCACTGTTAACATGTCTGCATACATTTACAAAGACACATATAGTAGCGGATTAATACATAATCATCAAACTGTAAGGTTAGGTAACTTGTACAACTGTACAATATACATGCAAGGTTACACAATATGGGGACTATAGATATGATCATCACGACGGAAGGGAATTCCACACAAACGACAACTGGAGATAAAGTGTTTAGTTAGAGTAGACTTGAGTAAAGGTCAATAATACAATGTATGGTTGGTTATGGACAACTTATGCTTACTGCGGTGTTGAGAATGAGATCAGATAACTAGAGTTAAGATAGGAGATATAGTTTAGTTACAGTCGACTTATTCAGTTCACGTGGAAACCCCGAGGCATTTATCACTGCATTCCTAGACCCCCCCAGCCCCATATCTCTCTCTCTTTCTCTTTCTCTCTCTCTCTCTCTCTCTCTCTCTCTCTCTCTCTCTCTCAATTAAATTCAATTCAATTAAATTTAAATTGGGGGCTTTTTTGCCATGATTAAATATGCTTTTACGTTGCCTGTAGCCCAAACTGGAACAACAGTCAAAACAAAAGTAATCTATGTACAATCACAATGGAATGAAGGAATGTGTCAAACAGAGCAGTGTGACATTGCAAACTATCTTACAAAACCACAGGACTGGTGCTTTTGCTGTAAGAATGAGATCAATTAGTGCAGACAGTGCTGGCATACACATCTGATCATATTACAGTATATTCCATTGGACATCCTTCTCCTGTTGTCACAATGGCTCACACATCTTGCTGCTGTGTTTGCACATTGTCTCTCTCTCTCTCTCTGTCTCTCTCTCTATGCCACCCATCCTTGCTGGCATTATAGGATGTTAAGTTGTCAATTGAATGGAATGTTGAATGTAAAATTACATACTGCAGCAGAATGAAGAGTGTGTGTGTGTGTGTGTGTGTGTGTGTGTGTGTGTGTGTGTGTGTGTGTGCGTGTGTGCGTGTGCTTGCGTGTTCAGAGGGAGCCCTCAGTCGACTTGCTGCAATCATTTGTTGAACACTGGAAAGGAATCACCAGCTACTACCTTCAGAATAATGGTGAGACGTCTGTGTGTCTGTCTGTCTGTCTGAAGACTTACCTCTTCAGACTCCACTGTAGCACTTCTGATCTAGCCTTAACAACCATGCAGTCTTACTTTAACCCATTCTGACCTGAGATCAGATTCTAAAAATGTCTTCTACATCCTGACAGTTTTCTGAAAAAGCTATGTTTCTATATGTCAGTGGTTCTTCGATTTTTCAAAAAATAGCAGACCTACAAGCTCGTAGCGCGTCACCAAAACAAAGGCGGGTGGTGTCATTAGAAAGCCTACTTTCCTTAGTGGACACACTCTGAGCCCCCCACCACACGTATAAACGGTACTTTTTGGCCAAAAGGGGATTTTGTTTCCACCGGGAAAAAAATACTTTTAGTTACTCCGCTGCGCCCTCTACCGATATTGCCCAGAGAACTGCCTCATAGAGAATATTTTTCCTCCGGTGGAAAAAAAATCCCTTTCTGGCCAAAATGTACCGTTTATACGTGTGGTGGGGGGCTCAGAGTCCACTAAGGAAAGTATAGGCACACCAAAACCCGCCTTTGTTTTGGTGAGTAGCAAAAACTTTATTTTTTATTTACGCCAAAGAGGAGAGGCTGCTCAGATTTCGATTTGAGATGTAAAACGGAAAGTCCCATAGCCTTATACTTTTACATTGGCGTTATAAAGTGATGCTATGGGTTCTTGGTTTACCTGTGATCCTATAGTTTCCCGAGGCGCACTCCCGCTCTGCATTCTATGTATACTGTGTAAAGTGTGTATTGTGTTTACCTTGGTTAGGGGCGACTCACGCGGTCACAACAGATTGATTGTAAACAAGTTGTGTGTGTCATGGCCGCCCCGATGCATTTCCAATAGAGGTCACATGGTTTGACACACCATTTTTGTTCGATGCTGTTGTTGTATGGCTTTCGGCTGTGCACGTTTCGACTGCCCCCCCCCCCCTCCCCGTCATAGAACACGTTTATTTCTCTTCAAACCACGTGACTCCCATTGGAAATGAATTGCGAGCTTGCAACAGTCAACAAGTCTCATGCGTCAGCTATACAACATTCTGTTGTGACAGTGTGAGTGAAGCCTTAGGGCCGATTCACACTCCTATTTTAGAGCCGAATAAAAGTCGGTTGAGCCTACAATGTGACGTCATTTGAGGTTCGTGCTAAAGTCGTCTCTTTGGTGCTGACGAGCCGAAATCATTTCGGCACTACAGCGCCGAAACAGCGGTAAAATAGGAGTATGAATCGGCCCTTATAGAGTGTCTGATAAATGCCTACATTTTGATTGATTGACCTTTCTTTATTTAAATAGTGTCATGCTTCCAAGGAAGCATGACACCATATGGACTTACAGGGCGCTTTTACTTACATCTTACATAAACAATGACAATGAACCGACATGACGGTGTTCGCAAACAATGATCGAATGAATACAAAACTAACTTAAACTACATTGTAAATTATCTGTCTGTCTGTCTGTCTGTGTTCGTCAGTCTCTGTCCAAATTTGCACAACAAAGTATAATACAGGGTTTAAGTTGCCAATACATGTGTGGATTGTGTGTGTGTGTGTGTGTGTGTGTGTGTGTGTGTGTGTGTGTGTGTGTGTGTGTGTGTGCGTGTACTGTAGATGACTCTCAGCCAGCCAAACAGACAGACATTCCATGGCGTCTCAGACAGATGTTGGACATACTTGTGTATGAGGAGAAACAACAGGTACACACACACACACACACACACACACACACACACTGCATTTCTATTCTTATTACACTGTATCACTGCACGTACTTGTGACTGTGAGGATGCAGATTTTCTGAATGCTATTCATATATTTCTTATTGCCATTTGTAATCTCTAAAGCCGAATATAGCCGATCTACAAGCTCACACTGGCACGCAGCTAAGTATAAATCAGGTATAACTCCAACCTTGACCCCTAAACCTAAGCTGTAAATGTCTAATCCTCCTAACCCCAACCTGAGTCCTTCCCTAATTGTAAGCCTGACTCCCCAAATATATGTTTTGTAACCATAAATAAACCCATGATTAAACCAACCATTTATCTTGTGAGGACCAGGAAAGTGGTTCTCACAATGTCTAGTCCTCAAACTCTACCATACCTGTGAGGCCAATTTGGTCCTCACAAGTTTAGTGATACAACTACACGTGCATGCACACACAAACACGCACATGAAAGCGGCACGGGGAAATTGTGCGAGGTCTCTCTCTGACAAAACGGTGAATAGAATAAAAACGGAGGCAGAAAACACCCTGTGTTAGACGGCCCTCCGCTATCCAGTCGCCAACCTCCCGTTGTTGTCGATCGACTTTAACCCATTCTGACCTGAGATCAGATTCATACGAGGTTTCCACTGGACACACACTAGGTCTGATTAACCCATTCTGACCTGAGATCAGATTCTAAAAATGTCAGTCGTTCTTCGATTTTTCAAAAATAGCAGACCTACAAGCTCGTAGCGCGCCACTCGGTGGCGCGCTATGAGCTTGTAGATCTGCTATTTTCAAATAGGTAAAGCATAACATGATGCTAACACCAGAATGGGTTCCCGTTCAGAATGGGTTAAAGTGGAGTGGCCTATTGTTAGCTGCTTACGCACAACAACAACATCCAGTCCGTCTGTCAAAAAGTGGTCCGTGTTTATGAATCGACTCGGGCGCTATAATGTAATGGATTAAATAACCCCGGGCAATTAAGATGTTTAACGTAAGAAAAAGCCCAGTCCAGAGTTCTCCTTTTATAACATGCAGTGGTAAAGTGCCTGCCCACCACTCGGGAGTCTAGCGGGTCTTCTACAGACCAACACAATTGGCTCGTGTTCCCGGGCAGGAAGGGTGACATTTTGTCCCCTGCACCTCCTGCTAACGGGCTAACGGGCGGCACCTGTCATCAGGGTGCGAGTGTTGATTGGGAGGAGTGGTGACGAACGCCCTGTGGGGGCTCGTCACTGGCAGGTGAGCCAATATGGGCACACACACAACCTACAGAAACCTTGTGTGTGGGCCCGAGGGAGGAATTCATATTGGTGAGAAATGGAAGGAAATTTACCAGAAGAAAAAAAACCATTAAACATTAAGATATATATTTATCCTCATAATATAGTTAGTTGGCAAATTTGCCAATAACACACATTTATTTTTTTAACTCCCTTAATGTGATACCTCACTGACATCTTCAGTTAATCCAATACATAAAACATTTGACGTCTCAATCTATATACCAAATGAAAGCCCTATAATTTCGTAGTTTACATGAATTACATGAATTTTAATAATTTGAGCGAGTTGTGACTCACTGAAAAGACGAGTGTTCTTGGCTCTGTGCGTGTGGAGAAAAAGAAGCGGCTATGGCGCAATATAGCACTAACGGGCAACGGATAAGGGATCAAAGGCAATGCCATGCACGTGGACTGGTTAAATTTGGTTTAATTATTGCAACGCCCAAACCACACCTATATGCATAATATAACGGGTAAACGGAGGTGTTTAAAGGGACAAAAAATTCATGTTAATGACGTTTAGAAGCTTTAGATCACTTTCCTGGGGGTATTTATGTGTGTAATATGTGGTTTTAGATTTTTTTGATTGTAGCAGTGAGCCTGTTGTCTCTGATGTCATGGACACTGGTCTCACTACCTTCCTGGACTACAATTCCCATAATTCTTTGGTGCACTGCTCCTCCTTGTGGATAGGGGGGAGAGCTGTCTTACTGAGACAACATGTAGTCCAGGAAGGAAGTGAGCCCAGTGTCCATGACATCAGAGACAACAGGCTCACTGCTACAATCTAAAATATCTAAAACCACATATTACACGCACACAGACCCCCAGGAAAGTGTTCTAAAGCTCCTAAACGTCATTAACATATGTGTTTTTGCAAAAAGGGTGAAGTGTCCCTTTAAGGGATTTAGACAGGTAACCAAAATACCAACTTTAGTGGGGGAACACCCTTTCCCCCACTCCTAAATCCCCCAAATAGTGGCTTTAGAAAGATGAGACCAAAATGGAGCCCCATGAGTTGCTGCTATCGTCCCGTCCCTATAAATGCCTATAATTCATGCTCTGTCACACATCGGTGTGATCCGATGAATATAGCCGATCCACAAGTGTACGACGTGTCACAGATACGACGCGTTGTGAGCTTGTGGATCGGCTATTTTCTTGTAGATCTGCCATTTTTGTAACTCGGATCCAGTGTTTGTCTGACTGTGTTTGTCTGACTGTGTTTGTCTGACTGTGTTTGTCTGACTGTGTGTGTGTGTGTGTGTGTGTGTGTGTGTGTGTTTTTGATTGCTGTACAGGAGGCAGTGGAGGAGACCGGTGTCTGTATGGAATATCTGGTACAACACAAACTGCTGGAGACCCTGTGCACACTGGGGAAGGCTCAGGTAACGCACACACACGCACACACACACACACACGCACACACACACACACACACACACACACACACACACACACACACGTTAGGTCATGTCTACGCTCTCAAGACGGATGTGTTGCTCCCTCAATTTTCAACTGGTTGTCAGGCAGAAACCTTAACCGTATCTCCATATTTCAACTCTGTCTGTCTGTCTGTGGGTTGTAAGGTATTAACCCCTTTTGGTGTTTTAAAGGATTATGTATTATGGAAAAATAGCAGATCTACAAGCTCATAGCGCGGCACCGAGTGCCGCGCTATGATCTTGTAGGTCTGCTATTTTTGAAAAATTGTGAAAATGTGCCTGCAATCTTTGAATATATATTCTTTCAGAGTTTCAGTTTTTAACTCAAATCTTTGCTTTCTGTGAGGTCCCTGGAACAACATATTTTCATATGGGGGTCGGCGGCATATTACATATATTTCTTGGGGTCATTGACATGAAATATTGAGAACCACTGATATAGAAACATGAGGCTAAATTGAAAGAAGAGCTTGTGACTAAATAATTACTGCATTGGATCCAATGGAACACAGGCTATTTATCTTTTTATCCTGGAAAAACAGTTCTGGACCTACCAGAGTTTTATACACCTGACACAGCGACAAAACCCTTCCTCCTAACAATCTGGTGTGCGTCCGTGGAACTTGTAGATCTTTTATTTTCAGAGTGCAACACGCGGGCGCAAACAAGCATAAAATGCCTTGACCTAGAGGAGTATTTTTTATGTATTTATCATTCTCTCTTTGTGGCTCTCACAGTAAACGATTGATCGCCGACTAGGGATCACACACTGCGTGTGAGTTAAGAGTTAACCCATTTTGGTGTAGCGTGCCACCGAGTGGTCTGCTATTCTTTTTTTAAATCGAAGAACGACTGACATAGAAGCGTTTGCTTTTTCTGAAAACTGTCAGGATGTACAGTAGAAGACATTTTTTGAATCTGATCTCAGGTCAAAATGGGTTAACCAAGATGTGATCCAGACCCTATACAGTACATATACATACAGTAGGCTACGTTTGTTTTTTATTTCAATTAATTTTGACAGGATGCTCCTCTCTCTCTCTCTCTCTCTCTCTCTCTCTCTTTCTCTCCCGCTCTCTCTCTCTCTCTCTCTCTCTCTCTTTCTCTCTGCACACGCACGCACACAGAATACACAGGGCAAATCATTTAAATTCTATTAATTTCTTTTCTAAATCATGACAATATTCTGAAAGATTTGAGGCACATTTTAACGATTAAAAAAAAAATAGCAGACCTAGAAGTTCATAGCGTGCTATGAGCTTGTAGATCTGCTATTTTTCAATAGCTAAATTATAACATAATGTATGTAACCCGCCAAATGGGGTTCCCTCTCAAAATGGGTTAAATCATTCTGTGTGTGTGTGTGTGTGGTGTGTGGTGTGTGTGTGTGTGTGTGTGTGTGTGTGTGTGTGTTCATACTGTATATGATGTCCAGTCGGTGAGAGAGTAAAATATTAAATCTGCTAGATATTCAGAAACCCTCGAGAAGGCATCGGTGAGCACTTTTATCGCCGCCAGATCTTCCGACAGAACCTTTGACACACAGCGAGCAAAAACCTTGGCGCTAAAAGTCCGATCTGACGGAACATCCGTCAGATGTATTTCCCATGGATACGATCTTTTTCGACCAATCGCAGCACTCATTCACGGAGAATGTAAACCGATTTGTTCAAGCGTGGTACATCGGCCAAAATCCCGGTATGCTTCCACCGATAGACGTAGGTGGGTCTTGCCCAGCTTGCACAATGTCATATTATGTCATACTGTATATATGACTGTACTGATTTTGACCTCTCCTCTCCTCTCCTCTCCTCTCCTCTCCTCTCCTCTCCTCTCCTCTCCTCTCCTCTCCTCTCCTCTCCTCTCCTCTCCTCTCCTCTCCTCTCCTCTCCTCTCCTCTCCTCTCCTCTCCTCTCCTCTCCTCTCCTGTCCTCTCCTCTCCTCTCCTCTCCTTTCCTCCCCTCCCCTCTCCAGTATCCTCCAGGTATGAATCAGCAGGTTCTCCTGTTCTTCTCCAGGCTGTTGGCTCAGATCCAGAAACCTCTGCTTCACCTCATTAACATACATAGACCTGTCCAGGTACACACACACACACACACACACACACACACACATACGTCATGCACACATACGCACGCATGCACTTGCTAGCATGTTAGACTGGCAATTTTATGAATACCATGTTACTTTTCATTTAGTTTATCCTAAACCTAAAGGCCAAAAGTGTGACGCGATGTGAGCTTGTCACTTAAGTGTAGATCAGATGTCCCAATACTTGATTCTGATTGGCTGGTTACCGTCACGTGACCGTTGTAAATTTCACCGATAACCCACACCTTCAATCACTTTATATCATTCCGCAGCTCTGTAGATGTACTGGGGAAGGGGAGCGCTTGATTGCTTTTACAAACCCATGCCATGCGGGCGTCTATAAGCACCGCCCGGCTCATATGACTGTGAATGTGTGGCTCCAGGCAGCCCCGTAAAGACATCAAGCGCTATTCTCCCGTCACAACTTGCCGTGACGGGAGCAAAACAAGGAAGTGATGTGGCTCGCTCTGGTGGGCGCAAAGCGCAGCTACTTTTGTGAATTTAATAGTTTTATTGGGTTAATATTGCTATATGTTTGTAACCGTTTTAGAAACCAGGTATTTACCGGGTATTTTACAATGGCTACGCCTCCCAGCCATTGTAAAATACCCGGTAACCTGAGACCTCTCGTGGCTTATTGCTTTAATTCATAACTCCAAATGTAGCCTCTAAACCTAGCCATTTTTTTGTGATTGTGATTACAATTGCAATTAGACGATTATGTAATAATTGTGACAACCCTACACACGTACACAGACACACACACACACAGACACAGACACAGACACACACACACACACACACACACACACACACACACACACACACACACACACACACACAGTGGTGGGTCTTCCTGACCAACCATTGTGGTTGTATTTGTAGAAGCTGATTGGCCTGTGTGGGCTACCTGCCTCCAAGCATGAGAAGGAGGAAGCTCAGTTCCTATTGGTGGTCTGCTCCCGGGTCAAACAAGACCCTTACGTCCTCAAATACATCCTAAAGGTAACGAGAGTGGTGGGAAAAATAACCCATTCTGACCTGAGGTCAGATTCTAAAAATGTCTTCTACATCCTGACAGTTTTCTGAAAAAAAGCCATGTTTCTGTGTCAGTGGTTCTTTGATTTTTTCAAAAATAGCAGACCTACAAGCTCGTAGCGCGCCACTCGGTGGCGCGCTACGAGCTTGTAGATCTGCTATTTTTAAATAGCTAAAGCATAACATGATGCTATAACACCAAAACGGGTTCCCGCCCCCAAAATGGGATAAACGAGTGCTTTTTTGCTCAAATCTTGTGCTTGGGCTCTATTACGTGTAATAGTTGTAGTACTGCACCAGTAAGACTCCTGACGTGTCTCGAGTGTATACAGGGTTTGATGAGGTCAGATCAACATTATGGAATGTCTGAACAGGTCGGCTCCGTATATGGAGATCTAAGGGGTTGGCAGCGGGGGGGGGGGGGGGGTGGCAGTGGCTTGAGTGTACAGGTAGAGCCGGGCCATAATTTTCGGACCTCTAGTTTTCCCCCGGCTGCCGAGGGGCGGCGGCTGCGCAGATAACTTTGGGGCAGGCCTCCGTCTGGAGTTTTTCACCTGGAATCAGATTCTTAAAAAAAAAAAAAATCTTCTACATCCTGACAGTTTTCTGGAAAAGCCATGTTTCTATTGTCAGTCGTACTTAGATTTTTCAAAAATAGCAGACCTATACAAGCTCGTACTATGAGCTTGTATAGATCTTGCTATTTTTCAATAGCTAAAGCATAACAATGGGTTAAATGGACAGGTATCGGTCAAAAAGGGAGACATCGAAGAGGAAGGATGGATGGGGAATTTCAGACATATATATATATATATATGACATATAAGTATATCCATATACTAATATTGATGACATCAGGGATCTACACAGTGTATGCCTGGGCTTAATTGCGACAGCAGGTCGCATTTACTATGATTTACTATCGTCCCTGATGATGTCATAGTGATGTCACGAGATCCGGGCACAATACATGGAGGGCTTTCCCCATGTATGGGGATTTTGAGTGACTGACGTGACGGACAACAAAAAAACCCCCGCACAATTCCATAGTTAACCGTGACCTTCGGTCGCAATGAAATAAAAAAAATGTTGTCCAATCTGTATGGTAGAGTGTGTTATTACAATATGACTTATTCAATCTGTATGGTAGAGTGTGTTATTACAATATGACTTATTCAATCTGTATGGTAGAGTGTGTTATTACAATATGACTTATTCAATCTGTATGGTAGAGTACTATGTTGATACGATGTTACTTATACAAACAATACAATTTGGTCTCCTTGTTCTTAACTAGATATTTGTGTCTAGGTTGGACACGACCAGTGTTAATCCATTCAGGTATATTAGTCTTAAGCCCAAACCACACCAAATGGTCGCGTCGGGACAAAACGTTTTTTTTTTTAAGGTAGACCACACCAATGCAACTCATTGCAACTCAATGAGTTACATTGGTGTGGTCTACCTTAAGACACGTTTAGTCCCGACCCGACCCCTTCGGTGTGGTTTGTGTCAATTTGGCAGAGACACGCCATTTTGTTTTAGTCCTCTGACATTGTCTTAATCTAGTCTTTGTCTTAGTCTTTTGGTCTTTTGGTCAACAAAATGAACACTGGACACGACCTTTTGCCAACCCTGTCTCTGGTTTTGACACAAATTAAAAAAATGATCCCCAGAGCAAGCGGGCAGGCTCTATTAGCTCAGTGGTAAACATTTTCACCCGCCTCTTGTACGGCATTTCTTTCTCAGATTCTAGATAAGTCGATGCCGCCGGCAGGCACGGAAGCCTCCGGCCAATCGGAAAACCCTGTCTCCCCCCCGTCCAGTCCTGCCCAATCAGATTGCTGCGTCTCCTCCAGCTGTGCCCCGCCCCCAGGCTGCTCCGGTCTCCTCCAAGCCTTGGTCCAACTCACTGGAAGCCAGGTGACTGGACTGCAAAGTACTCCTAACTGATTGTATTTAACAATGTTAATCTCGCCAACAATCGATGACCCCTGATGTCATGCATGCAGTTCAAAACTAGAGCGATTACCAACCACAGGAGCACACTGTATTGGGGGCAGATATTTGGGTAGCGCTACCTACACGTTTAGTAATCAATGCTAAACATGTGGTCAAATCCATGCCAATTGCTATTATTGAAGGGGAGAAATAATGGACCAAAGTTTCTGAACTTTTTGTGAGGAGTTATCATGTCATGATATGGCAGGTTTATGTAATGTTAATAATAATAATAATAAAACTTTATTTGTATAGCACCTTTCATGACATGAAATGCAGCTCAAAGTGCTTTACAGAGCAATGGAGAAAATAAAAGCAAGGCATAAACATTAAAAAACAAGACTCGAGCAGTAATGCAATACAGTGAGGAGATGAATAACAAAGATAAAAAAAATATATAAATTAAAAGCAAGGGTGTAGAAGTGGGTCTTGAGCTGTGCTTTAAAAATGTCTACAGAGGCTGCCTGTCGAAGGTACAGTGGGAGCTTGTTCCATGCCGTCGGCCCGTAGAAGCAAAAAGCTGCTTCCCCGTATGTTTTAGTTGCCATTTTCTTAGGCAAAGCGAGCATATATCATGATGATACAGTATGTCATGTTGTGATTATTCCCGCGCTGTGTTCCGTTGTGTCAGAATGGTCGCGTGTGTCTGAAAGCCTATGAGAGCCTGTTGCTGCTGGCCAGCCTCCAGGCCGAGGGCTCAGGGGAGACGCTGGCTCATCGCACCCAGATGACGGCTCTCCTGGCTGGGAGACTCTGTCGGCTCTACTCCCTGCTGCCGCTGGACACCCTGGATGTCCTCAACCTGCACAACTGGCCTCACGCACACTGGAGGTAACATGCACAGTGCACACACACACGAAACTCGACACCGATGACTGAGTCGTCGAGACTCGACTTGAGCCCTCTCTCTCTTGATTTTGAGTCTTTTCGAGTCACTTGATACCTTCCAACAAACCTAGGACTGTGTTTGGGACTCACTCGAACAAAAGGTTGATAACTTGGACCTTACTTTGTACTTCCCACAAACCTGGGACTTGACTTGGGACTCGAGAAACTTGAGAATTATTTGTACTTGCAAAACAGCAACTTTGTCCCACCTCTGCCACACACACACACACACACACACACACACACACAGTCACACGCAGTATTCTTCCGTTCCGGCGGACCTGTGACATTCTGACAGTGGTGAGGTGTCTCTCAGTTCTGTCCAGACCTGTGACATTCTGACAGTGGTGAGGTGTCTCAGTTCTGTTCAGACCTGTGACATTCTGACAGTGGTGAGGTGTCTCTCAGTTCTGTCCAGACCTGTGACATTCTGACAGTGGTGAGGTGTCTCTCAGTTCTGTCCAGACCTGTGACATTCTGACAGTGGTGAGGTGTCTCTCAGTTCTGTCCAGACCTGTGACATTCTGACAGTGGTGAGTTGTCTCTCAGTTCTGTTCAGACCTGTGACATTCTGACAGTGGTGAGGTGTCTCTCAGTTCTGTTCAGACCTGTGACATTCTGACAGTGGTGAGGTGTCTCTCAGTTCTGTCCAGACCTGTGACATTCTGACACTGGTGAGGTGTCTCTCAGTTCTGTTCAGACCTGTGACATTCTGACAGTGGTGAGGTGTCTCTCAGTTCTGTTCAGACCTGTGACATTCTGACAGTGGTGAGGTGTCTCTCAGTTCTGTTCAGACCTGTGACATTCTGACAGTGGTGAGGTGTCTCTCAGTTCTGTTCAGACCTGTGACATTCTGACAGTGGTGAGGTGTCTCTCAGTTCTGTCCAGACCTGTGACATTCTGACAGTGGTGAGGTGTCTCTCAGTTCTGTTCAGACCTGTGACATTCTGACAGTGGTGAGGTGTCTCTCAGTTCTGTTCAGACCTGTGACATTCTGACAGTGGTGAGGTGTCTCTCAGTTCTGTCCAGACCTGTGACATTCTGACAGTGGTGAGGTGTCTCAGTTCTGTTCAGACCTGTGACATTCTGACAGTGGTGAGGTGTCTCTCAGTTCTGTTCAGACCTGTGACATTCTGACAGTGGTGAGGTGTCTCTCAGTTCTGTCCAGACCTGTGACATTCTGACACTGGTGAGGTGTCTCTCAGTTCTGTCCAGACCTGTGACATTCTGACAGTGGTGAGGTGTCTCTCAGTTCCCAGTTCTCCCAGTCGTGTCCAGAAGAGTGTCTGGTGTTTCCTGGTAGTGATCACATGACCCGCTTCTTCTCCTGGTTGGACTTCCTGGATCATCTGATGAAGGAAGCTCCACAGGTACATGAACAATGCTAGTGTTACTACAGTATTACCGAAGTACCTAAAGTCCTGGTTTATCCCCTTGGTCACGGACGTTTTTCTCTATGGAGACTAACGTCACCCATTCAGGGCGGGAACCCCTTTTGGTGTTACCATTATGTTATGCTTTAGCTATTGAAAAATAGCAGATCTACAAGCTCGTAGCGCGCCACCGAGTGGCGCGCTACGAGCTTGTAGGTCTGCTATTTTTGAAAAATCGACTGACGTAGAAACATAGCTTTTTCAGGAAAACTGTCGGGGTGTAGAAGACATTTTCACCCCAGGTAGGATGTCTAAATTACGTCATACTTCGGTGCTCTATACACTGTACCACCAGCACTGACTGTGTGTGTGTGTGTGTGTGTGTGTGTGTGTGTGTGTGTGTGTGTGCAGGTGTTAGCGGTGAAGCTAGCCGAGGCGATCCATCAGTATTGGCTTGCGGGTGTCCTCGCGTCTCATCTGACTCACATGTAAGAAATGAAGGCGCTGATGAATAACCTTGAGCCGCGTCTGTGTCGGGTCACACAACTGTATCATTTCATGCATAACGGGGGCGGGGCCCAGGCCCACTGAGGCTTTCTTTTTTTCCATGTGGCTTTTTCGCCTTTTGTTTTATATTCTTCATGGAGTGGTAGGCTGACATGGAAATGTTCACTGGAACGACATATTTTCAGATGGGGGGGGGGGAGGGGGGGGGGGGGGGGGTTGGCGGCCAAATACAGATCATTATGGGGGTCCCCTGACATGAAAAAAGGTTGAGCACCGCTGACAGGGTTTTTGAGAAAACTATCAGGATTTAGAAGACATTTTGTAGAATCGGCCTCAGGTCTAAGTGTGTGTGTGTGTGTGTGTGTGTGTGCGTGCGTGCGTGCGGTTCCAGGTGTGAGCAGCGCGTGCTGGTCAGCACCGTGCTGTTGCGTTGCGTCCTCCGCCAGGTACAGTCCCCCGTCTTGCTGGACCAGCTGGTCCTGTTCCTGCTGGGAGCGCCGCGCGCGCATGAGCCGGAGGCGCCCGGCGACGCGCACGCGCACTCCCTCCTCCTGCGCCGGGGAACGTCGCGTCACGCCGCGCAGCCAGAGGAAGCCGGAGGCGGCGACGTTCACACACACTGCCTCCGATACCACGTCGTACAGAACTGTGACCACATCTCCGACGAGGTATATATATACGTCCTTGCTTATCCCATTCTGACCTGAGATCAGATTCATACGAGGTTTCCACTGGACACACACCCTGGTCTGATTAACCCATTCTGACCTGAGATCAGATTAAAAAAATGTCAGTCGTTCTTTGATTTTTCAAAAAATAGCAGACCTACAAGCTCGTAGCGCGCCACTCGGTGGCGCGCTATGAGCTTGTAGATCTGCTATTTTTCAATAGCTAAAGCATAACATGATGCTAACACCAAAATGTGTGCCCGGTCAGAATGGGTTATGCGCGCACGTTGATCAATGGCTGGCGGGTTGGCTCGTTCAAAGCGCGGGGAAGCGTTGCGTCGCTTTAGAATTATAGATTGTTTGGCTATTTTAAAAGAAAATGGCAGATACGCAATTGAACATCTGCTGTTTTCGAAACATTTGTTTCAAAAATGTATTGCTATACAAAGATGCCTTCTAAAGCAGCAGTTCTCCCTAGATTTCTACACTTTCTGCACATTTTCACAAATCTCGAAACATCTCGAAAGTGTGAGAACAGCTGATTTTAGAAGGCAAGAATCGGTGATTGATAACTTTGAGCCATGTCACACTAGCACTATCGCATTATGCATAACCGAAATATCATATATGACTCCTTCCATTCCCGCACATTTATATTCACTCATATCTGCTACTGAGTAATATCTGTCACCTGCACGGCCCCACTTGCACAAGAGACATGAGGCGCCCTGCCTTATTTGCATGTTTTGGTTTGAACAATGTCTGTCTGTCTGTCTGTCTGTCTGTTAATGTTACATCGTATTTGAGTTCATATTAGAGTTACGTTAATGTTCTTCACGACATGATGTGAATGATTGTGGGTCGCTGTGTCCACCAGGAATCTTGACAGCTAAGGCTAAAAACAGGTTCAGCATTGTGGGATATGCTGGATGTGGCTTTTTACCGCTTGCTGCTTCCGTGAGACTGCACAAAAAAACGACAAAAGTTGAAATATTTGAATAATACTAGCCTACACTGACACCTGCTGGACACACTGCCTCGAGTTATATGTGTTTAACACATCTATCTGTTACTGACTGTGTCCTGTCTGTCTGTCTGTCTGTCTGTAGATCAGCATGGTGACTCTGGGTGTGTTTGAGGAGCTGCTACTGAAGCCTCACAGGGACATTCTGATGAACCTGCTCCTGAGGAACCTGGAGCAGCGCAGGTACATCACAGCGCCCCCTGCTGCAGCCGAGGAGAGCCACTCTGCCGAGGACAATGAGTGAGTTTACAACTTAAAGGACAACTTTAGTTTTTTTTTCAACCAAGGTTCATGTTTTTAGGTTGTTATTAGAGAAAGTAAAAGATGAGTGTTCATTTCTTTTCATTTGCTGCTTTCTTTTGTTTTAGGGATTTTAGCTGTGTGTCATATAGGCTCAATATGTCAGTTTCACACATTCCGTAGATCCCGTGATCTTTTGTTGTCAAATATAATTTCTTGGGGTCTAGTAGGACTATAGTAAATAATAATAAAAGACATCGCTATAAAAAGAAAGTAAATAAAGACGTATTTAGCCCCATGTTAGAATGCCAGGTTGAAAGTGGTTAAAACACTTTATATAAGACAATATGATTGGACCACGAGCGTTGCGAGTCAGGGATGGTGACTCACAGGCTTATAATAGTTTTGGATTTTTCTTTTCTAACCGTTTAAAAAAAGTAGATTTATTTTTTATTTTTTCAAATCCGTAAGGCTTCCAAGGTCAGGTGTTGTAAATAGTACATCCTACTGTATTAGTTGGGCCTACTGAATGTGATGATGGTTCACATAGTGGAGACCCTCAAATATCAAGCATTTTTAGTCAGCTGTTGCAGTTCGCAGGTTCATTCAAATGTTAAATTCCCCCCAAGTCAACCATACCAACTAAGACAAAAGATCAATATTAATATTGTATTTTAAAACAAAATGCTTGACCGCTTGGTTGTCAATAATTGTGTCTGTTCATTCTGTCTATGTTATGGCGCCCCCTACTGCTCTGACGAGCTCTACATACAACTTTGTCTTTCACAAATAATTGCAAATTATCCAAAACATACAGTACAAACTACCGTATATGCAAACAAATCCTACATTATATATATTTTATATATTATATTATATATTTTATAACAAACATTATTATGTTTGTTTGTAGTATATTCTATGTTCAGTGATCATTTGGGCCTGACGTCGAAATAAAAAAAAGATTCTTCTAAATCATCATGACAATTTTCTGAAAAACCTCATGTTTCTGTATCAGTGCTTCTCGTTATTTCACGTCAAGGACCCCAAAGATTATATGTAATTGGCCGCCGACCCCCATCTGAAAATATGTTGTTCCAGGGACTTCCCCCAGAAGCAAAGATTTGAGTTAAAAACATTCGCTCTGAAAGAATATATATTCAAAGATTTTCACGATTAAAAATAAATAAATAGCAGACCTATAAGCTCGTAGCACGGCACTCGGTATGAGCTATGAGCTTGTAGATCTGCTATTTTTCAATAGATAAAGCATTACATAATGCTCTCTCTGTCTCTCACTCTCTCTGTCTCCCATTCCCCCCGCCTCTCTCTCTCTCTCTCTCTCTCTCTCTCTCTCTCTCTCTCTCTCTCTCTCTCTCTCTCTCTCTCTCAGGCTCTCTAGTTTCCTAGATGAAGATCCATTCTTCTCGGACGACTCTTTCCTCCCTGCTCCTCCTGAAGGTCAAACCCAGCAGGCCGAAGGTCACACCCAGGCCGCCGACATCGTCAACAGGTGCGTGGCCCCTGAACTGGCTCTGTACACCCCCCCCCCCACACACACACACACACAAAAGAAAAGAAAAAACAATTTTAACGTGACACGTTGTGAGCTTGTAGATCAACTGTTTTTGGCTATAAATGTTCCCAACAGAATAAGGATGTAGGGAGTTCAAGTGATGAATTACTCTTACTTCTAACTAAGTGACAATCAGAGCTCAATCTTTAACCTAATTGTGTGTGTGTGTGTGTGTGTGTGTGTGTGTGTGTGTGTGTGTGTGTGTGTGTGTGTGTGTGTGTGTGTGTGTGTGTGTGTGTGTGTGTGTGTGTGTGTGTGTGTGTGTGTGTGTGTGTGCGTGTGTGTGTGCGTGTGCGTGCGTGTGCGCGCGCAGCTTCCTCTGTCTGGTTCCTGTGGAGGTGAAGTCGGCGTGTTTGGTTCAGGGAGCAGCGTATGACACATACATACATGACGCACATAGAATGGTAACTATCTGTCTGTCTGTCTGTCTGTCTACATTTACTCTACTGTAAGTAATGTACTTAAAACTCATTGACTGCCAGATTTATTTCGCCATGTTCTTCCCTTGCCAGGCTTGTTCGTTATATCTTACAAAAACAAAAAATCCATTTGGGGGGATATCGTTCTGGAGTTCTCGCCGGGGAAACGGATCAGCATAGGATTTTTTCGATCTAGATCCAGTTCTCCAGTGGGGGACTCTCTCTGGTGTTTTTAGACGAGATGGCGCTGTTCTCTGACACGCTGATATTTATTCAACGAAACAGAAGCCGGCGGTTGATTGTCATCCTCTTTGCTATTAGTTCCAGGAATGTTCGACCGTGTCAGAGTCGTGGGGGTGGCAGAAGAGCCTACCTCTCTCCTCCTCCTCCTCATCCTCCTCTTCCTCAGGCGAGGACACGTCCTTCTATGAAGGACACTTCCTCAAGGTGCTGCTAGACCGCCTGGCACGCCTCCTCGAACAGGTGCAGTATAGGGACGCCTGTCTTGTCATTGAGTCTGTCTGTGCTGCTTTCTTCGTGCAAACGGCCCCCCTTTATTTTTTCCGTTTTTAAGGTCATTGCACACTGGCGAATAAGCGATCTGAAAATGCGAAATGTTGCAGTTCGCCTGCGAATCTCTGCAAAATACGACACCAGAGCGAACAAATAAAGAGCGAAAACGGTCGCATTTTCGCACATTCGCCACCGATGTGGAAGCTTCCATGGACTTGAATTGTTTTGTTTTTTTTAAATGCGAATTATTCGCACAAATATATCGCGTCGCCAATTCGCCAGTGTGTAATGACCTTTTATCTGCTGAAGTAGTTTCTACCTTGTAATTATTGCTAGCCTGATCTTTTGTCTATCTCCAATGGGGGGGGGGGGGGGGGGGGGGGGGGGGGGATCGAAGAGCGACTGACATAGAAGACATTTTTTTGATCTCTGATCTCAGGTCAGAATGGAAAACTGTCAGGATGTAGAAGACATGTTTAGAATCTGATCTATCTCGGGTCAAAATGGGTTGAGGTAGCTCGAGTTTCCACCGCACCGGCGTCTGCTTTTGTTTCCGTCGATGGGCAGTGGGTACGCGGTCGCGTCGCGACGCGTCCCGTCGGGTCGGAACGTTGCGGTGAAGCGCCCGAAGGCCAAGCTCGGTCGTCTATATGCTGTCGGATAGCAGCGGGTGCTTGTTTTTAAAGGCTATTTTCAGCACAACAGTATAGCCGTCTGTCACTGTCAGCCAAAGCTTTTTTGTCCACACCTTCCCAGCCGACTGTACTCCCCCGACTTCATTCGACTGCCAAAGTCTGTAGTAGTCTGTCGGAGTCTGTTTTGGTGGAGAAGAGCTATACCCTTTTCACAAACATTTGCTTGTATCTATATGAGTGATTGGCAAATAAAACCCTCTTCCTCTCCTCCTCCTCTCAGCCATATGAGTTGAATCTCCAGTTGACCTCATTGTTGTCCAGACTGGCATCGTTCAACCATCCTGTCCTCCATGAGTATCTGTTGGACCCGTACATCACCCTGACGCCTGGCGCCAGGACCCTGTTCTCTGTCCTTATCAGGGTAACAGACACACACACACACACACACACACACACACACACACACACACACACACACACACATCAACATTTTTGGAAGGCGATTTTAGTTTTGCGCTTTTGTGCCATTTCAAGCTAAAGCCATCAGCTATTTTTCGGTGCATGACAAATAGGTACAATCAGACAAAAGTATTCTAACTCTAATCCCTAAACCTATCCTCTCTAATCCTTTCCAGAAGTAATCCCCCCCCCCCCCCCCCCATTTTGTTAGTATGTCATTTAGCATATACCCAATACTAATAGAATCCATTGGGAAAAATCTATTTTTTTTATCAATCATTTTGGTTTTTAACCATAATTATACTTTCATTGCAAGCAGACCACTAGGGGGGCGAGCCCAACTCGTTTGCGATGGTTTTTGAAAACCTTATAACCATACCTAACATCAAAAAACGTGTCACCGAGTGCACGGTCTTGTTGATTTTGGACGAATTTAACCTTGAATCTTCTTTTCCTGATCGTCAATCTACCTCTAAATGTATTTATTGCACTACAGTGCGTGCATGTGGCAGGCCAACAGCACACACACACACACACACACACACACACACACACACACACCAAGGCCCGCCCCTGCTCTATCATGATTGGCAGAAGGCCCCCTCTCCTATCCTGATTGGATGAAGGCTGGGCCACCTAACCTAAAGCGAAACCTACGGGTTTTTTTTTCTTTTTTTTTATCCCTGGGGGTTAACTGGGGACAGGGAGGAACTCCTTATATGGTCACTCAGCACACTATAGTAGGGAGGATTATCACAACAAAACGAAAAAAATAAGTGATATTAGATTTAAGTGAAATCATCTGGTGGAGGCGGAGCGGGTCTTTAACTCTGTGTGTGTGTGTGTGTGTGTGTGTGTGTGTGTGTGCGCGTGTGCGCGTGTGTGTGTGTGCGTGTCAGGTGATAGGGGAGTTGATGGACAGGGTGCAGCGCGTGTCCAATCTGACAGACAGACTGGCTAACGTCAGGAAACAGCTGATGGGTCTGCAGGAGAGCAACCACGCCGGGTAAGAGACCAGTTCACTTCACTGTTCTTATACCGACCGATCGCACCACAGGTTGTCTCAGGAAGACACGCTTACATACTGCAGAATGTAGATGGATACGATGATGACCACGCAGACGTATACCGCGGTCGTTTGCTCTCATGTTTCTGTCGCTTGTTTTCTCTTGACCAACAATGTTAAAACGTGACTTAGAATTAGATAGCATACTGATTATTATTAGACCAACGCTAGGTTCATTGTTTACCTGGTGGTCCCAGTAGTTTCAATGTAGGCTACAGATACTTTTGCTATATTGTTTTTAGACTGACGTGCTTAGTATAGGTTTGTGGTCTACCTGTGGTCATTGAAACGTATTGAAACTCGCACGGGACAGGAGCGTCTTGTACATGCAGTATAGAGCAGGGACCCGACGTTGTCTGGCGTATTGTGGCGTGGTGTGAAAACAATTATGAATGATTATTACGTCCTAAGATGAGTGTTAACAGTGTGTTGTTTTTTCAGGGAGGAGTTTGACACCCTGCTGAAGGGAGTGATTGTCCTGGAGGAGTTCTGCAAGGAACTGGCTGCTATCGCCTTCGTCAAGATCCCTGCAGACCAGGACTGACTGACGCACCTGGACTATTAAAAACACCTGGACTATTAAATCACCTGGACTATTACAACACCTGGGCTGATACCGCTGGTTTTCAACGTCGTCTTCGAGTGTACAAATGTAACCTGAAATGGCCCCCCGTAAGGGTCCAAACCTTTTAACCCATTCTGACCGGGAACCCATTTTGGTGTCAGCATCATGTTATGCTTTAGCTATTGAAAAATAGCAGATCTACAAGCTCGTATCGCGCCACCGAGTGGCGCGATACGAGCTTGTAGGTCTGCTATTTTAGAAAAATCGAAGAACGACTGACATTTTTAGAATCTGATCTCAGGTCAGAATGGATTAATCAGACCAGTGTGTGTCCAGTGGAAAACCTCGTATGAATCTGATCTCAGGTCAGAATGGGTTAAGTGGTGGAGGTCTTCATCAAGAAGGACGTGAGGCGGATAAGAGTTGCTGGTTTATGGACGTTAACCCATTCTGACCTGAGATCAGATTCTAAAAATGTCTTCTACATCCTGACAGTTTTCCATTCTGACCTGAGATCAGATTCTAAAAAATGTCTTCGACATCCTGACAGTTTTCTGAAAAAGCCATGTTTCTATGTCAGTCGTTCTTCGATTTTTCAAAAAATAGCAGACCTACAAGCTCGTAGCGCGCCACTCGGTGGCGCGCTATGAGCTTGTAGATCTGCTATTTTTCAATAGCTAAAGCATGGCATAATGCTAACACCAAAAGGGGTTCCCGCCCCCAAAATGGTATAAATATACCTGGTCTACTCTGAACAATAGAGAAACCAGAGGTCTGACATCACTGCCACCAGAGGGCGCTATCCCCCTAGGCCACAGCGTTATTTATTTTTCCATTCGAAAATTCCACAGGTTCGTCTTGCGTCATATTTATAAGAACTGTGTTTCAAATACAAACAAATCAGCCCTGCAATTTGACTCGTAATGGATATGAATATGAAGAATCAATTGACGTGGGAAAACTACTAATTTATCCAAGTTTTTCTCCAAAGACAGACGGCATCAAACATAACTCAAAAAATATCATAAGCGGCACAGAGTCACATAACAGTACCTGACGGAATCACCCGGCAGATTTTTTTTTTCTTTTTTTTTGGAACACAGTATCTAATATGACGCAATCTAAGATTTCCCCTTTTGGGATTTTCATTAAAAAAAAAAACATATATATTTCCGTGACCCGGGGAGTGACGTCAGGACAAACTACGGTAATTATTTTTTCTACGGTAAAAACTACGGTAATTCGACGTCACATCAGTAGAATCCTGCTTCAACTACTGGTTTTTCACGCGGTTGAGTTTAATATGACATCCTGTGATGACGTCATTGTGCGATGAAGGCAGTAATACCCCCCCCCCCCCCTTCATACTGCCCTCTTTATCTGTGATGCTTTGTTGTGTGCGTGATTGTATGTTTTGGTTTTATATTGTCATAAATGGATAATCCATAAGAAAAACAAGAAGATTAATCCCCAGGATGGACATCATGTGATGTGAGGCAGAAGGTGTCGTCATCACCGGACAGCGAAGGTGCATTGTTTGTATTATTATTATTATTATTATTATTATTATTATTATTTATTAAGACATTGTAACCATGTCTGTCTCTCTTCCCTCAGTAACCAACATGGGATTGGTGTTTTAAGGTGCATTGTTTCCTCAATTTGTATTTTACCGTACCTTTTAGTGTTTAACCATTTAAACCCTATATACTTATTTGACCGGCATCCACAGGGCCATCTTTTTTGTTTGACGCGAAATATGTTTGGCAAAAGGGTGTTGATTTGTTTTTCACCTGCTTAATTTTAATCTTTTTTTTATTTTTTTAATGTTACAGTAACTGAACATTTGAGTCACTTCATACTGAGTGAGGCTTGTGCAGTTAATGAGTCATGGACTTTGGAAGTTGGTCAAATCTATTATTTTATGGGTTGTTTACTGCTAGATTTCAAATCACTTAACTTGACTGCAAAGATGCAACTTTGACAACGGCCCAATGAAACGGGTTATACCCTCTGAATCAGATTAAGAAGATGGCGGAATTATTTCTCGAAACAAACTCCCATCACGCTGTGCCTCTCTCTACTGTACCTTGAAAGTCAAGTATATTTTTTCTTCCAAGTAGATTTCCATACCACTGACGTTTTCAGTGATCTTCACTGAAAACGATTGGAAATCGAAAATATAACATGGTCCCTTTTTTAAATCGGTGTTTCCCCAGACGTTTCCAAGTGCCTCCAAATGCATCTGTATTTGGGCACGGACCCCCCCCGTTCTGGCCGCAGCCCATACCAGATTTGTGTTGCTCAGTGTTTTGCTTGTAGATCGGCTGTTTTCAAATGGCTAATGTACAGTAAGTAGGGTTAAAGTGGTTAAAGTGATTTAGATGCTGCATTAACATATGCATACCCCCTGATATCACTGCGTAGAGATATTAGTCTGGAATCTCTGTGTGGAACCACCATTTCCAGGAGGTGGATTATTTATTTGTTTCTTTTTCCCAATGTCAGATTAGTCTGGTTTCCACTTTCCAGGCTACCCGTGGGAGCCCCCTCAAGGACACCCCCCCCCCCCCCACAGTGCTTCAAAGATCCATTCAGGCCGCGTTTTTCCCCGAAATCTGAAAAGTCCGAAAAAGTCACGCCCGGTGTGTGGAGACCTTTACTCTGAATTAGTTTTTATTACAGGCAGTTTCCATACTGACCTTTTTTAAAGATGTTAAACCAAAAGTTCTTTACGGGTGGCAACATGTGATGTGATTGCTATTCTAATAATGGCAAGGTTTATGAAATAAACCTTTATAAAGGTTTTATAAAATGAAAGACACTTGGAAAAAAAGATGATTGTGTTTCGGTCTCTGTTTTATAAAGATGTTTTTCCACTGCCTTGGTCTTATTCATGTCTCTTATACGATGAACCTAAGTAGGCTAGAGTGGGGTTGCTAGGTGTAAGTATGTAGGACTAGTAGCATGCCAAAGTTTGTGCTATTGCCATAGAGCAGTGATACTCAACCTCAGGCCCGCGGGACCATTATGACTGGCCCACCAATGAAAATCTAAAAAAAAAGAAGAAAAAAAAATCTGGAAAATGAAATAAAAATAAATAAATCTGAATGAAGTTATCTTTAATTACATTATTATAAGTAATACTATTAGAGTTGTACTATTACTCGAACGAAAATAAAAGCTTGGGGGGGGGGGGGGGGGGTGGAGATGCAATGCAAATGAAAGACATATACTGTGGATCCCTATTCCCTGACATAATTTTATAGCTAAACAGACAGAATTCTATTTTATTTGAATGATGAAACCCAGCTGCCATTAATAGTTGGAAATGGAAATTGCGGAAATGGTAATTGCGGAAATTGAAATGGTGGAAATGGAAATTGCGGAAATGGAAATGGTGGAAATGGAAATTGCGGAAATTGCGGAAATGGAAATTGAGGAAATTGCGGAAATGGAAATTGCGGAAATGGTAATTGCGGAAATTGCTCTTCACTTATAGCTATCTATTTTCAGGTAGATTGTTTTATTTTACTCAGTCAGCCATATCACTACTCATTCTTTTTCATGAAAAAGGTCATAGCTGGGTAATCTATTTTCAGGCAAATCGTGTTTATTGTATTTTATTTTACTCAGCCATAACAATTTATTTTCTGTTAACCAACTTGCTGGCTGGCAGGCAGGCAGACAGCTACTCATAGACAGGCAGACAGACAGACAGCTACTCATGGAGAATTGGACACCCCATATATCCCATTCAATTCAATGCAATTCATTGAGGGCTTATGGTAGGGGAAATAGCCAATAAGGAGCTTTTGCACAAAATAACACCTGGACCTCTTTGATGGGGACGTAACAACTACAAAGAAAGGTAAGAAAGCCTTTTAGTATGGAATTCTCCTTTAAACGGCATGCTATAGTATGCCGTACGATATGGGCTATAGCCCATGGTCCAAAATAATGAGAAACGAGGCTAACTTTTTTTTCAAAATTTCAAAAAACATGGGCTATAACCCATCGTTTTTTTCATTTTTTCATTTTTTTCAAATCCTCAAAAATGATGAAAAACGGCGTGCTATAGTATGCCGTACGATATGGGCTATAGCCCATGGTCCAAAATGATGAGAAACGAGGCTAACTTTTTTTTTCAAAATTTCAAAAAACATGGGCTATAACCCATCGTTTTTTTAATTTTTTCATTTTTTTTCAAATCCTCAAAAATGATGAAAAACGGCGTGCTATAGTATGCCGTACGATATGGGCTATAGCCTATGGTCCAAAATGATGAGAAACGAGGCTAACTTTTTTTTTCAAAATTTCAAAAAACATGGGCTAAAACCCATCGTTTTTTTCATTTTTTTCAAATCCTCAAAAATGATGAAAAACAGCGTGCTATAGTATGCCGTACGATATGGGCTATAGCCCATGGTCCAAAATGATGAGAAACGATGCTAACTTTTTTTCCCAAAATTTCAAAAAACATGGGCTATAACCCATCGTTTTTTTCATTTTTTCATTTTTTTCAAATCCTCAAAAATGATGAAAAACGGCGCGCTATAGTATAGCCCATGGTCCAAAATGATGAGAAACGATGCTAATTTTTTTTTTCAAAATTTCAAAAAACATGGGCTATAACCCATCGTTTTTTTCATTTTTTCATTTTTTTCAAATCCTCAAAAATGATGAAAAACGGCGTGCTATAGTATGCCGTACGATATGGGCTATAGCCCATGGTCCAAAATGATGAGAAACAAGGCTAACTTTTTTTTTCAAAATTTCAAAAAACATGGGCTATAACCCATCGTTTTTTTAATTTTTAATTTTTTTTCAAATCCTCAAAAATTATGAAAAACGGCGTGCTATATTTTGCCGTACGATATGGGCTATAGCCCATGGTCCAAAATGATGAGAAACGAGGCTAACTTCTTTTTTCAAAATTTCAAAAAACATGGGCTATAACCCATCGTTTTTTTCATTTTTTCATTTTTTTCAAATCCTCAAAAATGATGAAAAACGGCGTGCTATAGTATGCCGTACGATATGGGCTATAGCCCATGGTCCAAAATGATGAGAAACGAGGCTAACTTTTTTTTTTCAAAATTTCAAAAAACATGGGCTATAACCCATCGTTTTTTTCATTTTTTCATTTTTTTCAAATCCTCAAAAATGATGAAAAACGGCGTGCTATAGTATGCCGTACGATATGGGCTATAGCCCATGGTCCAAAATGATGAGAAACGAGGCTAACCTTTTTTTTCAAAATTTCAAAAAACATGGGCTATAACCCATCGTTTTTTTCATTTTTTCATTTTTTTCAAATCCTCAAAAATGATGAAAAACAGCGTGCTATAGTATGCCGTACGATATGGGCTATAGCCCATGGTCCAAAATGATGAGAAACGAGGCTAACTTTTTTTTTCAAAATTTCAAAAAACATGGGCTAAAACCCATCGTTTTTTTCAATTTTTCTTTTTTTTCAAATCCTCAAAAATGATGAAAAACAGCCTGCTATAGTATGCCGTACGATATGGGCTATAGCCCATGGTCCAAAATGATGAGAAACGATGCTAACTTTTTTTCCCAAAATTTCAAAAAACATGGGCTATAACCCATCGTTTTTTTCATTTTTTCATTTTTTTCAAATCCTCAAAAATGATGAAAAACGGCGCGCTATAGTATGCCGTACGATATGGGCTATAGCCCATGGTCCAAAATGATGAGAAACGATGCTAACTTTTTTTTTCAAAATTTCAAAAAACATGGGCTATAACCCATCGTTTTTTTCATTTTTTCATTTTTTTTCAAATCCTCAAAAATGATGAAAAACGGCGTGCTATAGTATGCCGTACGATATGGGCTATAGCCTATGGTCCAAAATGATGAGAAACGAGGCTAACTTTTTTTTTTCAAAATTTCAAAAAACATGGGCTAAAACCCATCGTTTTTTTCATTTTTTCATTTTTTTCAAATCCTCAAAAATGATGAAAAACAGCGTGCTATAGTATGCCGTACGATATGGGCTATAGCCCATGGTCCAAAATGATGAGAAACGATGCTAACTTTTTTTCCCAAAATTTCAAAAAACATGGGCTATAACCCATCGTTTTTTTCATTTTTTCATTTTTTTCAAATCCTCAAAAATGATGAAAAACGGCGCGCTATAGTATAGCCCATGGTCCAAAATGATGAGAAACGATGCTAATTTTTTTTTTCAAAATTTCAAAAAACATGGGCTATAACCCATCGTTTTTTTCATTTTTTCATTTTTTTCAAATCCTCAAAAATGATGAAAAACGGCGTGCTATAGTATGCCGTACGATATGGGCTATAGCCCATGGTCCAAAATGATGAGAAACAAGGCTAACTTTTTTTTTCAAAATTTCAAAAAACATGGGCTATAACCCATCGTTTTTTTAATTTTTTAATTTTTTTCAAATCCTCAAAAATTATGAAAAACGGCGTGCTATATTTTGCCGTACGATATGGGCTATAGCCCATGGTCCAAAATGATGAGAAACGAGGCTAACTTTTTTTTTCAAAATTTCAAAAAACATGGGCTATAACCCATCGTTTTTTTCATTTTTTCATTTTTTTCAAATCCTCAAAAATGATGAAAAACGGCGTGCTATAGTATGCCGTACGATATGGGCTATAGCCCATGGTCCAAAATGATGAGAAACGATGCTAATTTTTTTTTTCAAAATTTCAAAAAACATGGGCTATAACCCATCGTTTTTTTCATTTTTTCATTTTTTTCAAATCCTCAAAAATGATGAAAAACGGCGTGCTATAGTATGCCGTACGATATGGGCTATAGCCCATGGTCCAAAATGATGAGAAACAAGGCTAACTTTTTTTTTCAAAATTTCAAAAAACATGGGCTATAACCCATCGTTTTTTTAATTTTTTAATTTTTTTCAAATCCTCAAAAATTATGAAAAACGGCGTGCTATATTTTGCCGTACGATATGGGCTATAGCCCATGGTCCAAAATGATGAGAAACGAGGCTAACTCTTTTTTTTCAAAATTTCAAAAAACATGGGCTATAACCCATCGTTTTTTTCATTTTTTCATTTTTTTCAAATCCTCAAAAATGATGAAAAACGGCGTGCTATAGTATGCCGTACGATATGGGCTATAGCCCATGGTCCAAAATGATGAGAAACGAGGCTAACTTTTTTTTTTCAAAATTTCAAAAAACATGGGCTATAACCCATCGTTTTTTTCATTTTTTCATTTTTTTCAAATCCTCAAAAATGATGAAAAACGGCGTGCTATAGTATGCCGTACGATATGGGCTATAGCCCATGGTCCAAAATGATGAGAAACGAGGCTAACCTTTTTTTTCAAAATTTCAAAAAACATGGGCTATAACCCATCGTTTTTTTCATTTTTTCATTTTTTTCAAATCCTCAAAAATGATGAAAAACAGCGTGCTATAGTATGCCGTACGATATGGGCTATAGCCCATGGTCCAAAATGATGAGAAACGAGGCTAACTTTTTTTTTCAAAATTTCAAAAAACATGGGCTAAAACCCATCGTTTTTTTTTTTCAAATCCTCAAAAATGATGAAAAACAGCGTGCTATAGTATGCCGTACGATATGGGCTATAGCCCATGGACCAAAATGATGAGAAACGATGCTAACTTTTTTTCCCAAAATTTCAAAAAACATGGGCTATAACCCATCGTTTTTTTCATTTTTTCATTTTTTTCAAATCCTCAAAAATGATTAAAAACGGCGCGCTATAGTATGCCGTACGATATGGGCTATAGCCCATGGTCCAAAATGATGAGAAACGATGCTAACTTTTTTTTTTCAAAATTTCAAAAAACATGGGCTATAACCCATCGTTTTTTTCATTTTTTTCATTTTTTTTCAAATCCTCAAAAATGATGTTAAACGGCATGCTATAGTATGCCGTACGATATGGGCTATAGCCCATGGTCCAAAATGATGAGAAACGAGGCTAACTTTTTTTTTTCAAAATTTCAAAAAACATGGGCTATAACCCATCGTTTTTTTCATTTTTTCATTTTTTTCAAATCCTCAAAAATGATGAAAAACGGCGTGCTATAGTATGCCGTACGATATGGGCTATAGCCCATGGTCCAAAATGATGAGAAACGAGGCTAACCTTTTTTTTCAAAATTTCAAAAAACATGGGCTATAACCCATCGTTTTTTTCATTTTTTCATTTTTTTCAAATCCTCAAAAATGATGAAAAACGGCGCGCTATAGTATGCCGTACGATATGGGCTATAGCCCATGGTCCAAAATGATGAGAAACGAGGCTAACTTTTTTTTTCAAAATTTCAAAAAACATGGGCTAAAACCCATCGTTTTTTTCAATTTTTCATTTTTTTCAAATCCTCAAAAATGATGAAAAACAGCGTGCTATAGTATGCCGTACGATATGGGCTATAGCCCATGGTCCAAAATGATGAGAAACGATGCTAACTTTTTTTCCCAAAATTTCAAAAAACATGGGCTATAACCCATCGTTTTTTTCATTTTTTCATTTTTTTCAAATCCTCAAAAATGATGAAAAACGGCGCGCTATAGTATGCCGTACGATATGGGCTATAGCCCATGGTCCAAAATGATGAGAAACGATGCTAACTTTTTTTTTCAAAATTTCAAAAAACATGGGCTATAACCCATCGTTTTTTTCATTTTTTATTTTTTTTCAAATCCTCAAAAATGATGTTAAACGGCATGCTATAGTATGCCGTACGATATGGGCTATAGCCCATGGTCCAAAATAATGAGAAACGATGCCAACTTTTTTTCCCAAAATTTCAAAAAACATGGGCTATAACCCATTGTTTTTTTCATTTTTTCATTTTTTTCAAATCCTCAAAAATGATTAAAAACGGCGCGCTATAGTATGCCGTACGATATGGGCTATAGCCCATGGTCCAAAATGATGAGAAACGATGCTAACTTTTTTTTTCCAAAATTTCTAAAAACATGGGCTATAACCCATCGTTTTTTTCATTTTTTTTGTTTTTTTTCAAATCCTCAAAAATGATGTTAAACGGCATGCTATAGTATGCCGTACGATATGGGCTATAGCCCATGGTCCAAAATGATGAGAAACGAGGCTAACTTTTTTTTTCAAAATTTCAAAAAACATGGGCTATAACCCATCGTTTTTTTCATTTTTTCATTTTTTTCAAATCCTCAAAAATGATGAAAAACGGCGTGCTATAGTATGCCGTACGATATGGGCTATAGCCCATGGTCCAAAATGATGAGAAACGATGCTAACTTTATTTTTCAAAATTTCAAAAAACATGGGCTATAACCCATCGTTTTTTTCATTTTTTATTTTTTTTCAAATCCTCAAAAATGATGTTAAACGGCATGCTATAGTATGCCGTACGATATGGGCTATAGCCCATGGTCCAAAATAATGAGAAACGATGCTAACTTTTTTTCCCAAAATTTCAAAAAATATGGGCTATAACCCATTGTTTTTTTCATTTTTTCATTTTTTTCAAATCCTCAAAAATGATGAAAAACGGCGCGCTATAGTATGCCGTACGATATGGGCTATAGCCCATGGTCCAAAATGATGAGAAACGATGCTAACTTTTTTTTTTCAAAATTTCAAAAAACATGGGCTATAACCCATCGTTTTTTTCATTTTTTTTTTTTTTTTCAAATCCTCAAAAATGATGTTAAACGGCATGCTATAGTATGCCGTACGATATGGGCTATAGCCCATGGTCCAAAATGATGAGAAACGAGGCTATCTTTTTTTTTCAAAATTTCAAAAAACATGGGCTATAACCCATCGTTTTTTTTATTTTTTCATTTTTTTCAAATCCTCAAAAATGATGAAAAACGGCATGCTATAGTATGCCGTACGATATGGGCTATAGCCCATGGTCCAAAATGATGAGAAACGAGGCTAACTTTTTTTTTCAAAATTTCAAAAAACATGGGCTATAACCCATTGTTTTTTTCATTTTTTCATTTTTTTCAAATCCTCAAAAATGATGAAAAACGGCGCGCTATAGTATGCCGTACGATATGGGCTATAGCCCATGGTCCAAAATGATGAGAAACGAGGCTAACTTTTTTTTTCAAAAAACATGGGCTATAACCCATCGTTTTTTTCATTTTTTCATTTTTTTCAAATCCTCAAAAATGATGAAAAACGGCGTGCTATAGTATGCCGTACGATATGGGCTATAGCCCATGGTCCAAAATGATGAGAAACGAGGCTAACTTTTTTTTTTCAAAATTTCAAAAAACATGGGCTATAACCCATCGTTTTTTTCATTTTTTCATTTTTTTCAAATCCTCAAAAATGATGAAAAACGGCGTGCTATAGTATGCCGTACGATATGGGCTATAGCCCATGGTCCAAAATGATGAGAAACGAGGCTAACCTTTTTTTTCAAAATTTCAAAAAACATGGGCTATAACCCATCGTTTTTTTCATTTTTTCATTTTTTTCAAATCCTCAAAAATGATGAAAAACAGCGTGCTATAGTATGCCGTACGATATGGGCTATAGCCCATGGTCCAAAATGATGAGAAACGAGGCTAACTTTTTTTTTCAAAACTTCAAAAAACATGGGCTAAAACCCATCGTTTTTTTTCAATTTTTCATTTTTTTCAAATCCTCAAAAATGATGAAAAACAGCCTGCTATAGTATGCCGTACGATATGGGCTATAGCCCATGGTCCAAAATGATGAGAAACGATGCTAACTTTTTTTCCCAAAATTTCAAAAAACATGGGCTATAACCCATCGTTTTTTTTCATTTTTTCATTTTTTTCAAATCCTCAAAAATGATGAAAAACGGCGCGCTATAGTATGCCGTACGATATGGGCTATAGCCCATGGTCCAAAATGATGAGAAACGATGCTAACTTTTTTTTTTCAAAATTTCAAAAAACATGGGCTATAACCCATCGTTTTTTTCATTTTTTCATTTTTTTTCAAATCCTCAAAATGATGAAAACGGCGTGCTATAGTATGCCGTACGATATGGGCTATAGCCTATGGTCCAAAATGATGAGAACGAGGCTAACTTTTTTTTTTCAAAATTTCAAAAAACATGGGCTAAAACCCATCGTTTTTTTCATTTTTTCATTTTTTTCAAATCCTCAAAAATGATGAAAAACAGCGTGCTATAGTATGCCGTACGATATGGGCTATAGCCCATGGTCCAAAATGATGAGAAACGATGCTAACTTTTTTTCCCAAAATTTCAAAAAACATGGGCTATAACCCATCGTTTTTTTCATTTTTTCATTTTTTTCAAATCCTCAAAATGATGAAAAACGGCGCGCTATAGTATAGCCCATGGTCCAAAATGATGAGAAACGATGCTAATTTTTTTTTTCAAAATTTCAAAAAACATGGGCTATAACCCATCGTTTTTTTCATTTTTTCATTTTTTTCAAATCCTCAAAAATGATGAAAAACGGCGTGCTATAGTATGCCGTACGATATGGGCTATAGCCCATGGTCCAAAATGATGAGAAACAAGGCTAACTTTTTTTTTCAAAATTTCAAAAAACATGGGCTATAACCCATCGTTTTTTTAATTTTTTAATTTTTTTCAAATCCTCAAAAATTATGAAAAACGGCGTGCTATATTTTGCCGTACGATATGGGCTATAGCCCATGGTCCAAAATGATGAGAAACGAGGCTAACTTTTTTTTTCAAAATTTCAAAAAACATGGGCTATAACCCATCGTTTTTTTCATTTTTTCATTTTTTTCAAATCCTCAAAAATGATGAAAAACGGCGTGCTATAGTATGCCGTACGATATGGGCTATAGCCCATATCGTACGGCATACTATAGCAGGCTGTTTTTCATCATTTTTGAGGATTTGAAAAAATGAAAAATTGAAAAAAACGATGGGTTTTAGCCCATGTTTTTTGAAATTTTGAAAAAAAAAGTTAGCCTCGTTTCTCATCATTTTGGACCATGGGCTATAGCCCATATCGTACGGCATACTATAGCACGCTGTTTTTCATCATTTTTGAGGATTTGAAAAAAATGAAAAAATGATGAAAAACAGCGTGCTATAGTATGCCGTACGATATGGGCTATAGCCCATGGTCCAAAATGATGAGAAACGAGGCTAACTTTTTTTTTTCAAAATTTCAAAAAACATGGGCTATAACCCATCGTTTTTTTCATTTTTTCATTTTTTTCAAATCCTCAAAAATGATGAAAAACGGCGTGCTATAGTATGCCGTACGATATGGGCTATAGCCCATGGTCCAAAATGATGAGAAACGAGGCTAACCTTTTTTTTCAAAATTTCAAAAAACATGGGCTATAACCCATCGTTTTTTTCATTTTTTCATTTTTTTCAAATCCTCAAAAATGATGAAAACAGCGTGCTATAGTATGCCGTACGATATGGGCTATAGCCCATGGT
>NC_137867.1:8591380-8667990 GCF_963924005.1 Protomyctophum bolini | reverse complement strand
CTAATAGAATCCATTGGGAAAAATCTATTTTTTTTATCAATCATTTTGGTTTTTAACCGTAATTATACTTTCATTGCAAGCAGACCACTAGGGGGGCGAACCCAACTCGTTTGCGATGGTTTTTGAAAACCTTATAACCATACCTAACATCAAAGAACGTGTCACCGAGTGCACGATCTTGTTGATTTTGGACGAATTTAACCTTGAATCTTCTTTTCCTGATCGTCAATCTACCTCTAAATGTATTTATTGCACTACAGTGCGTGCATGTGGCAGGCCAACAGCACACACACACACACACACACACACACACACACACACACACACACACACACACCAAGGCCCGCCCCCGCTCTATCATGATTGGCAGAAGGCCCCCTCTCCTATCCTGATTGGATGAAGGCTGGGCCACCTAACTTAAAGCGAAACCTACGGGTTTTTTTTTATTTTTTTTTTATTATCCCTGGGGGTTAACTGGGGACAGGGAGGAACTCCTTATATGGTCACTCAGCACACTATAGTAGGGAGGATTATCACAACAAAACGAAAAAAAATAAGTGATATTAGATTTAAGTGAAATCATCTGGTGGAGGCGGAGCGGGTCTTTAACTCTGTGTGTGTGTGTGTGTGTGTGTGTGTGTGTGTGTGTGTGTGTGCGTGTGCGTGCGCGTGCGCGTGCGTGTGCGTGTCAGGTGATAGGGGAGTTGATGGACAGGGTGCAGCGCGTGTCTAATCTGACAGACAGACTGGCTAACGTCAGGAAACAGCTGATGGGTCTGCAGGAGAGCAACCACGCCGGGTAAGAGACCAGTTCACGTCACTGTTCTTATACCGACCGATCGCACCACAGGTTGTCTCAAGAAGACACGCTTACATACTGTAGAATGTAGATGGATACGACGATGACCACGCAGACGTATACCGCGGTCGTTTGCTCTCATGTTTCTGTCGCTTGTTTTCTCTTGACCAACAATGTTAAAACGTGACTTAGAATTAGATAGCATACTGATTATTATTAGACCAACGCTAGGTTCATTGTTTACCTCGTGGTCCCAGTAGTTTCAATGTAGCCTTACAGATACTTTTGCTATATTGTTTAGACTGACGTGCTAGTATAGGTTTGTGGTCTACCTGTGCTCATTGAAACTTATTGAAACTCGCACGGGACAGGAGCGTCTTGTACATACAGTATAGAGCAGGGACCCGACGTTGTCTGGCGTATTGTGTGGCGTGTGAAAACAATTATGAATGATTACGTCCTAAGATGAGTGTTAACAGTGTGTTGTTTTTTTTCAGGGAGGAGTTTGACACCCTGCTGAAGGGAGTGATTGTCCTGGAGGAGTTCTGCAAGGAACTGGCTGCTATCGCCTTCGTCAAGATCCCTGCAGACCAGGACTGACGCACCTGGACTATTAAAAACACCTGGGACTATTAAATCACCTGGACTATTACAACACCTGGGCTGATACCGTTGGTTTTCAACGTCGTCTTCGAGTGTACAAAATGTAACCTGAAATGGCCCCCCGTAAGGGTCCAAACCTTTTAACCCATTCTGACCGGGAACCCATTTTGGTGTCAGCATCATGTTATGCTTTAGCTATTGAAAAATAGCAGATCTACAAGCTCATATCGCGCCACCGAGTGGCGCGATACGAGCTTGTAGGTCTGCTATTTTAGAAAAATCGAAGAACGACTGACATTTTTAGAATCTGATCTCAGGTCAGAATGGATTAATCAGACCAGTGTGTGTCCAGTGGAAAACCTCGTATGAATCTGATCTCAGGTCAGAATGGGTTAAGTGGTGGAGGTCTTCATCAAGAAGGACGTGAGGCGGATAAGAGTTGCTGGTTTATGGACGTTAACCCATTCTGACCTGAGATCAGATTCTAAAAAATGTCTTCTACATCCTGACAGTTTACCATTCTGACCTGAGATCAGATTCTAAAAATGTCTTCGACATCCTGACAGTTTTCTGAAAAAGCTATGTTTCTATGTCAGTCGTTCTTCGATTTTTCAAAAATAGCAGACCTACAAGCTCGTAGCGCGCCACTCGGTGGCGCGCTATGAGCTTGTAGATCTGCTGTTTTTCAATAGCTAAAGCATGGCATAATGCTAACACCAAAAGGGGTTCCCGCCCCCAAAATGGTATAAATATACCTGGTCTACTCTGAACAATGGAGAAACCAGAGGTCTGACATCACTGCCACCAGAGGGCGCTATCCCCCTTAGGCCACAGCGTTATTTATTTTTCCATTCGAAAATTCCACAGGTTCGTCTTGCGTCATATTTATAAGAACTGTGTTTCAAATACAAACAAATCAGCCCTGCAATTTGACTCATAATGGATATGAATATGAAGAATCAATTGACGTGGGGAAAACTACTAATTTATCCAAGTGTCTTTTTTTTTTCTCCAAAGACAAGACGGCATTTTTTTTTTTTTGGAACACAGTTTCTTTATATGACGCGATCTAAGATTTCCCCTTTTGGGATTTTCATTAAAAAAAAAAACATATATATTTCCGTGACCCGGGAGTGACGTCAGGTACAAACTACGGTAATTCTTTAGACCCATAATATGTCACATCGGTAGGACCCGATCGCGGTTGAGTTTATTACATCCTGTGATGACGTCATTGTGCGATGAAGGCAGTAATACCCCCCCCCCCCCCTTCATACTGCCCTCTTGATCTGTGATGCTTTGTTGTGTGCGTGATTGTATGTTTTGGTTTTATATTGTCATAAATGGATAATCCAGAAGAAAAACAAGAAGATTAATCCCCAGGATGGACATCATGTGATGTGAGGCAGAAGGTGTCGTCATCACCGGACAGCGAAGGTGCATTGTTTGTATTATTATTATTATTATTATTATTATTATTTATTAAGACATTGTAACCATGTCTGTCTCTCTTCCCTCAGTAACCAACATGGGATTGGTGTTTTAAGGTGCATTATTTCCTCAATTTGTATTTTACCGTACCTTTTTAGTGTTTAACCATTTAAACCCTATATACTTATTTGACCGGCATCCACAGGGCCATCTTTTTGTTTGACGCGAAATATGTTTGGCAAAAGGGTGTTGATTTGTTTTTCACCTGCTTAATTTTAATCTTTTTTTTATTTTTTTAATGTTACAGTAACTGAACATTTGAGTCACTTCATACTGAGTGAGGCTTGTGCAGTTAATGAGTCATGGACTTTGGAAGTTGGTCAAATCTATTATTTTATGGTGTTTACTGCTAGATTTCAAATCACTTAACTTGACTGCAAAGATGCAACTTTGACAACGGCACAATGAAACGGGTTATAGGCCTACCCTCTGAATCAGATTAAGAAGATGGCGGAATTATTTCTCGAAACAAACTCCCATCACGCTGTGCTCTCTCTACTGTACCTTGAAAGTCAAGTATATTCTTTCTTCCAAGTAGATTTCCATACCACTGAAGTTTTCAGTGATCTTCACTGAAAACGATTGAAATCGAAAATATAACATGGTCCCTTTTTTAAATCGGTGTTTCCCCAGACGTTTCCAAGTGCCTCCAAATGCATCTGTATTTGGGCACGGACCCCCCCGTTCTGGCCGCAGCCTCATACCAGATTTGTGTTGCTCAGTGTTTTGCTTGTAGATCGGCTGTTTTCAAATGGCTAATGTACAGTAGGTAGGGTTAAAGTGGTTAAAGTGATTTAGATGCTGCATTAACATATGCATACCCCCTGATATCACTGCGTAGAGATATTAGTCTGGAATCTCTGTGTGGAACCACCATTTCCAGAGGTGGATTATTTATTTGTTTCTTTTTCCCAATGTCAGATTAGTCTGGTTTCCACTTTCCAGGCTACCCGTGGGAGCCCCCTCAAGGACACCCCCCCCCCCCCCCCCACAGTGCTTCAAAGATCCATTCAGGCCGCGTTTTTCCCCGAAATCTGAAAAGTCCGAAAAATCACGCCCGGTATGTGGAGACCTTTACTCTGAATTAGTTTTTATTACAGGCAGTTTCCATACTGACCTTTTTTAAAGATGTTAAACCAAAAGTTCTTTACGGGTGGCAACATGTGATGTGATTGCTATTCTAATAATGGCAAGGTTTATGAAATAAACCTTTATAAGGTTTTATGAAATGAAAGACACTTGGAAAAAAAGATGATTGTGTTTCGGTCTCTGTTTTATAAAGATGTTTTTCACTGCCTTGGTCTTATTCATGTCTCTTATACGATGAACCTAAGTAGGCTAGAGTGGGTTGCTAGGGTGTAAGTATGTAGGACTAGTATCATGCCAAAGTTTGTGCTATTGCCATAGAGCAGTGATACTCAACCTCAGGCCCGCGGGACCATTATGACTGGCCCACCAATGAAAATCTAAAAAAAGAAGAAAAAGAAATCTGGAAAATGAAATAAAAATAAATAAATCTGAATGAAGTTATCTTTAATTACATTATTATAAGTAATACTATTAGAGTTGTACTATTACTCGAACGAAAATAAAAGCTTGGGGGGGGGGGGGGGGGGGGGGAGATGCAATGCAAATGAAAGACATATACTGTGTATCCCTATTCCCTGACATAATTGTATAGCTAAACAGACAGAATTCTATTTTATTTGAATGATGAAACCCAGCTGCCATTAATAGTTGGAAATGAAATTGCGGAAATGGTAATTGCGGAAATTGCTCTTCACTTATAGCTATCTATTTCAGGTAGATTGTTTTATTTTACTCAGTCAGCCATATCACTACTCATTTTTTTTCATGAAAAAGGTCATAGCTTGGTAATCTATTTTCAGGCAAATCGTGTTTATTGTATTTTATTTTACTCAGCCATAACAATTTATTTTCTGTTAACCAACTTGCTGGCTGGCAGGCAGGCAGACAGCTACTCATAGACAGGCAGACAGACAGACAGCTACTCATGGAGAATTGAAAACCCATATATCCCGATTCAATTCAATGCAATTCATTGAGGGCTTATGTAGGGGAAATAGCCAATAAGGAGCTTTTGCACAAAATAACACCTGGACCTCTTTGATGGGGACGTAACAACTACAAAGAAAGGTAAGAAAGCCTTTTAGTATGGAATTCTCCTTTAAACGGCATGCTATAGTATGCCGTACGATATGGGCTATAGCCATGGTCCAAATAATGAGAAACGAGGCTAACTTTTTTTTCAAAATTTCAAAAAACATGGGCTATAACCCATCGTTTTTTAATTTTTTCATTTTTTTCAAATCCTCAAAAATGATGAAAAACGGCGTGCTATAGTATGCCGTACGATATGGGCTATAGCCCATGGTCCAAAATAATGAGAAACGATGCTAACTTTTTTTCCCAAAATTAAAAAAACATGGGCTATAACCCATCGTTTTTTTCATTTTTTCATTTTTTTCAAATCCTCAAAAATGATGAAAAACGGCGTGCTATAGTATGCCGTACGATATGGGCTATAGCCCATGGTCCAAAATGATGAGAAACGAGGCTAACTTTTTTTTCAGAATTTCAAAAAACATGGGCTATAACCCATCGTTTTTTTTCATTTTTCATTTTTTTTTCAAATCCTCAAAAATGATGAAAAACGACGTGCTATAGTATGCCGTACGATATGGGCTATAGCCCATGGTCAAAATGATGAGAAACGAGGCTAACTTTTTTTTTCAAAATTTCAAAAAACATGGGCTATAACCCATCGTTTTTTTCATTTTTCATTTTTTTCAAATCCTCAAAAATGATGAAAAACGGCGTGCTATAGTATGCCGTACGATATGGGCTATAGCCCATGGTCCAAAATGATGAGAAACGATGCCTAACTATTTTTTTCAAAATTTCAAAAAACATGGGCTATAACCCATCGTTTTTTTTATTTTTTCATTTTTTTCAAATCCTCAAAAATGATGTTAAACGGCATGCTATAGTATGCCGTACGATATGGGCTATAGCCCATGGTCCAAATAATGAGAAACGAGGCTAACTTTTTTTTTCAAAATTTCAAAAAACATGGGCTATAACCCATCGTTTTTTTCATTTTTTCATTTTTTTCAAATCCTCAAAAATGATGAAAAACGGCGTGCTATAGTATGCCGTACGATATGGGCTATAGCCCATGGTCCAAAATGATGAGAAACGAGGCTAACTTTTTTTTTCAAAATTAAAAAAAACATGGGCTATAACCCATCGTTTTTTTCATTTTTTCATTTTTTTCAAATCCTCAAAATGATGAAAAACAGCGTGCTATAGTATGCCGTACGATATGGGCTATAGCCCATGGTCCAAAATGATGAGAAACGATGCTAACTTTTTTTCCCAAAATTTCAAAAAACATGGGCTATAACCCATCGTTTTTTTTATTTTTTCATTTTTTTCAAATCCTCAAAATGATGAAAAACGGCGCGCTATAGTATGCCATACGATATGGGCTATAGCCCATGGTCCAAAATGATGAGAAACGATGCTTTTTTTCCCCAAAATTTCAAAAAACATGGGCTATAACCCATCGTTTTTTCATTTTTCATTTTTTCAAATCCTCAAAATGATGAAAAACAGCGTGCTATAGTATGCCGTACGATATGGGCTATAGCCCATGGTCCAAAATGATGAGAACGATGCTAACTTTTTTTCCCAAAATTTCAAAAAACATGGGCTATAACCCATCGTTTTTTTCATTTTTCATTTTTTTCAAATCCTCAAAAATGATGAAAACGGGGCGCTATAGTATGCCATACGATATGGGCTATAGCCCATGTCCAAAATGATGAGAAACGAGGCTAACTTTTTTTTCAAAATTTCAAAAAACATGGGCTATAACCCATCGTTTTTTTCATTTTTTTTTTTTTTAAATCCTCAAAAATGATGTTAAACGGCATGCTAGTAGTATGCCGTACGATATGGGCTATAGCCCATGGTCCAAAATAATGAGAAACGATGCTAATTTCTTTTCCCAAAATTTCAAAAAACATGGGCTATAACCCATCATTTTTTTCATTTTTTCATTTTTTCAAATCCTCAAAATGATGAAAAACGGCGTGCTATAGTATGCCGTACGATATGGGCTATAGCCCATGGTCCAAAATGATGAGAAACGAGGCTAACTTTTTTTTTCAAAATTTCAAAAAACATGGGCTATAACCCATCGTTTTTTTCATTTTTTCATTTTTTTCAAATCCTCAAAAATGATGAAAAACGGCGTGCTATAGTATGCCGTACGATATGGGCTATAGCCTATGGTCCAAAATGATGAGAAACGAGGCTAACTTCTTTTTTCAAAATTTCAAAAAACATGGGCTATAACCCATCGTTTTTTTCATTTTTTCATTTTTTTCAAATCCTCAAAAATGATGAAAAACGGCGCGCTATAGTATGCCGTACGATATGGGCTATAGCCCATGGTCCAAAATGATGAGAAACGATGCTAACTTTTTTTTTCAAAATTTCAAAAAACATGGGCTATAACCCATCGTTTTTTCATTTTTTCATTTTTTTCAAATCCTCAAAAATGATGAAAAACAGCGTGCTATAGTATGCCGTACGATATGGGCTATAGCCCATGGTCCAAAATGATGAGAAACGATGCTAACTATTTTTTCCCAAAATTTCAAAAAACATGGGCTATAACCCATCGTTTTTTTCATTTTTTCATTTTTTTCAAATCCTCAAAAATGATGAAAAACGGCGCGCTATAGTATGCCATACGATATGGGCTATAGCCCATGGTCCAAAATGATGAGAAACGATGCTAACTTTTTTTTTCAAAATTTCAAAAAACATGGGCTATAACCCATCGTTTTTTTCATTTTTTTTTTTTTTCAAATCCTCAAAAATGATGTTAAACGGCATGCTATAGTATGCCGTACGATATGGGCTATAGCCCATGGTCCAAAATAATGAGAAACGATGCTAAATTTTTTTCCCAAAATTTCAAAAAACATGGGCTATAACCCATCATTTTTTTCATTTTTTCATTTTTTTCAAATCCTCAAAAATGATGAAAAACGGCGTGCTATAGTATGCCGTACGATATGGGCTATAGCCCATGGTCCAAAATGATGAGAAACGAGGCTAACTTTTTTTTTCAAAATTTCAAAAAACATGGGCTATAACCCATCGTTTTTTAAATTTTTTATTTTTTTTCAAATCCTCAAAAATGATGTTAAACGGCATGCTATAGTATGCCGTACGATATGGGCTATAGCCCATGGTCCAAAATAATGAGAAACGAGGCTAACTTTTTTTTTCAAAATTTCAAAAAACATGGGCTATAACCCATCGTTTTTTTCATTTTTTCATTTTTTTCAAATCCTCAAAAATGATGAAAAACGGCGTGCTATAGTATGCCGTACGATATGGGCTATAGCCTATGGTCCAAAATGATGAGAAACGAGGCTAACTTCTTTTTTCAAAATTTCAAAAAACATGGGCTATAACCCATCGTTTTTTTCATTTTTTCATTTTTTTCAAATCCTCAAAAATGATGAAAAACGGCGCGCTATAGTATGCCGTACGATATGGGCTATAGCCCATGGTCCAAAATGATGAGAAACGATGCTAACTTTTTTTTTCAAAATTTCAAAAAACATGGGCTATAACCCATCGTTTTTTCATTTTTTCATTTTTTTCAAATCCTCAAAAATGATGAAAAACAGCGTGCTATAGTATGCCGTACGATATGGGCTATAGCCCATGGTCCAAAATGATGAGAAACGATGCTAACTTTTTTTCCCAAAATTTCAAAAAACATGGGCTATAACCCATCGTTTTTTTCATTTTTTCATTTTTTTCAAATCCTCAAAAATGATGAAAAACGGCGCGCTATAGTATGCCATACGATATGGGCTATAGCCCATGGTCCAAAATGATGAGAAACGATGCTAACTTTTTTTTTTCAAAATTTCAAAAAACATGGGCTATAACCCATCGTTTTTTTCATTTTTTTTTTTTTTTAAATCCTCAAAAATGATGTTAAACGGCATGCTATAGTATGCCGTACGATATGGGCTATAGCCCATGGTCCAAAATAATGAGAAACGATGCTAATTTTTTTTCCCAAAATTTCAAAAAACATGGGCTATAACCCATCATTTTTTTCATTTTTTCATTTTTTTCAAATCCTCAAAAATGATGAAAAACGGCGTGCTATAGTATGCCGTACGATATGGGCTATAGCCCATGGTCCAAAATGATGAGAAACGAGGCTAACTTTTTTTTTCAAAATTTCAAAAAACATGGGCTATAACCCATCGTTTTTTTCATTTTTTCATTTTTTTCAAATCCTCAAAAATGATGAAAAACGGCGTGCTATAGTATGCCGTACGATATGGGCTATAGCCTATGGTCCAAAATGATGAGAAACGAGGCTAACTTCTTTTTTCAAAATTTCAAAAAACATGGGCTATAACCCATCGTTTTTTTCATTTTTTCATTTTTTTCAAATCCTCAAAAATGATGAAAAACGGCGCGCTATAGTATGCCATACGATATGGGCTATAGCCCATGGTCCAAAATGATGAGAAACGATGCTAACTTTTTTTTTCAAAATTTCAAAAAACATGGGCTATAACCCATCGTTTTTTTCATTTTTTCATTTTTTTCAAATCCTCAAAAATGATGTTAAACGGCATGCTATAGTATGCCGTACGATATGGGCTATAGCCCATGGTCCAAAATAATGAGAAACGAGGCTAACGTTTTTTTTCAAAATTTCAAAAAACATGGGCTATAACCCATCGTTTTTTTCATTTTTTCATTTTTTTCAAATCCTCAAAAATGATGAAAAACGGCGTGCTATAGTATGCCGTACGATATGGGCTATAGCCCATGGTCCAAAATGATGAGAAACGAGGCTAACTTTTTTTTTCAAAATTTCAAAAAACATGGGCTATAACCCATCGTTTTTTTTCATTTTTTTCAAATCCTAAAAAATTATGAAAAACGGCGTGCTATAGTATGCCGTACAATATGGGCTATAGCCTGTGAAGTTGCCCGAACGGCCAAGGCTCCAAGAACAGTCAGAAATGTTCGTTAAGGGCTTTTATTTTCCCCAAACTCCTCCACCAACCTCCAGACAGTTTTCTTCAGTGCAATTCACATACACAAACTAAATACTGGCCAACAATAGACCAACAGAACAAATACTTAGGCAAACACAATTGAACAAAATCACATAGGATGAGACCTCTCTTCAGGTTAAACCTTGGTCACCCAAGGCCCTGTAGCTCTCCCTCAGGACTGTTACCCGTGTTAAAGCCCACAACCAACTAACCCACTTGTCCCTGCAGCCTCCCTTAAATAGGGGTGGATCATACCACAGGACACAGAGCAATTAGCAACCTTTCTTCTCAATAAATACTTATAAATAAATACTGCCATAAATAATCCCTTGTATAAAAGTAACCTAAACATACTAAAGATGCGTTACCATTATACAAATATAAATAAGCATGAACACTCAATGACAAATACTCAAAGCATAAGAAGTACCCCCCCCCCCTCCCCTGCATAGCACTTGGCCCCTTCCTAAATCAAGGGCAATGCCACCAGCAGTGCAGGAGAGACAATTAGCAAACAATCAGTGAACACACAGTTTTCCATACACAAGTTTAAAACATTAGTCCTTGCATGTTATAGAAAGCAGTTTCAAGTGTCTTTGTATATAGGGCACGGGTTGCCCCGTGACATAGCCCATGGTCCAAAATGATGAGAAACGAGGCTAACTTTTTTTTTCAAAATTTCAAAAAACATTGTCTATAACCCATCGTTTTTTTCATTTTTTCATTTTTTTCAAATCCTCAAAAATGATGAAAAACAGCGTGCTATAGTATGCCGTACGATATGGGCTATAGCCCATGGTCCAAAATGATGAGAAACGATGCTAACTTTTTTTCCCAAAATTTCAAAAAACATGGGCTATAACCCATCGTTTTTTTTTCATTTTTTTCAAATCCTCAAAAATGATGAAAAACTGCGCGCTATAGTATGCCGTACGATATGGGCTATAGCCCATGGTCCAAAATGATGAGAAACGAGGCTAACTTCTTTTTTCAAAATTTCAAAAAACATGGGCTATAACCCATCGTTTTTTTAATTTTTGGAGAAAAATCTTCTGCAATCCTCCGCAACACTCCTCAATTTGCTCCGCAACACTCCGCAATTTGCTCCGCAATCCTCCGCAACACTCCGCAATTTCCTAATGTTTCTCATCCTCCGCAACACTCCGCAATTCTTTTTCTCCAAAAATTTACAAAAACGATGGGCTATAACCCATCGTTTTTTTTTTTTTTAATCCTCAAAAATGATGTTAAACGGCATGCTATATAGTATGCCGTACGATATGGGCTATAGCCCATGGTCCAAAATGATGAGAAACGAGGCTAACTTTTTTTTCAAAATTTCAAAAAACATGGGCTATAACCCATCGTTTTTTTCATTTTTTCATTTTTTTCAAATCCTCAAAAATGATGAAAAACGGCGTGCTATAGTATGCCGTACGATATGGGCTATAGCCCATGGTCCAAAATGATGAGAAACGAGGCTAACTTTTTTTTTCAAAATTTCAAAAAACATGGGCTATAACCCATCGTTTTTTTCATTTTTTCATTTTTTTCAAATCCTCAAAAATGATGAAAAACGGCGTGCTATAGTATGCCGTACGATATGGGCTATAGCCCATGGTCCAAAATGATGAGAAACGATGCTAACTTTTTTTCCAAAAATTTCAAAAAACATGGGCTATAACCCATCGTTTTTTTTATTTTTTCATTTTTTTCAAATCCTCAAAAATGATGAAAAACGGCGCGCTATAGTATGCCGTACGATATGGGCTATAGCCCATGGTCCAAAATGATGAGAAACGATGCTAACTTTTTTTTTCAAAATTTCAAAAAACATGGGCTATAACGCATAGTTTTTTTCATTTTTTATTTTTTTTCAAATCCTCAAAAATGATGTTAAACGGCATGCTATAGTATGCCGTACGATATGGGCCCATGGTCCAAAATAATGAGAAACGATGCTAACTTTTTTTCCCAAAATTTCAAAAAACATGGGCTATAACCCATTGTTTTTTTCATTTTTTCATTTTTTTCAAATCCTCAAAAATGATGAAAAACGGCGCGCTATAGTATGCCGTACGATATGGGCTATAGCCCATGGTCCAAAATGATGAGAAACGATGCTAACTTTTTTTTTTCAAAATTTCAAAAAACATGGGCTATAACCATAGAGTTATTATACAATAGAGAAGACACCCAGAGGAAATCCTGAAGCGCAATGGACATAGTGGCCGAAGAAGGTATTGCAGTTTGGTAAGGTTTGGTCCTCAAACACATGAACGCGCACTAGGCTCCGTCCACTCTGCCGGTCGCTCGCGCGTTCATGTGTTTGAGGACAATCCATCCAGAATGCACACTGCTCCTAAACCGGAAGGAGGAGTGGATTCGCCTCATGCGCTTCTGAGCAACTCAATGCAAGTGGACGGGAGGAGAACTTGGGTGTCTTCTCTATTGTATATATACTCTAAGGCTATAACCCATCGTTTTTTTCATTTTTTATTTTTTTTCAAATCCTCAAAAATGATGTTAAACGGCATGCTATAGTATGCCGTACGATATGGGCTATAGCCCATGGTCCAAAATGATGAGAAACGATGCTAACTTTTTTTTTCAAAATTTCAAAAAACATGGGCTATAACCCATCGTTTTTTTCATTTTTTTCAAATCCTCAAAAATGATGAAAAACGGCGTGCTATAGTATGCCGTACGATATGGGCTATAGCCCATGGTCCAAAATGATGAGAAACGATGCTAACTTTTTTTTCCAAAATTTCAAAAAACATGGGCTATAACCCATCGTTTTTTTTATTTTTTCTTTTTTTTCAAATCCTCAAAAATGATGTTAAACGGCATGCTATAGTATGCCGTACGATATGGGCTATAGCCCATGGTCCAAAATAATGTGAAACGAGGCTAACTTTTTTTTTCAAAATTTCAAAAAACATGGGCTATAACCCATCGTTTTTTTCATTTTTTCATTTTTTTCAAATCCTCAAAAATGATGAAAAACGGCGTGCTATAGTATGCCGTACGATATGGGCTATAGCCCATGGTCCAAAATGATGAGAAACGATGCTAACTTTTTTTTTCAAAATTTCAAAAAACATGGGCTATAACCCATCGTTTTTTTTATTTTTTCATTTTTTTCAAATCCTCAAAAATGATGTTAAACGGCATGCTATAGTATGCCGTACGATATGGGCTATAGCCCATGGTCCAAAATAATGAGAAACGAGGCTAACTTTTTTTTTCAAAATTTCAATAAACATGGGCTATAACCCATCGTTTTTTTCATTTTTTTCAAATCCTCAAAAATGATGAAAAACGGCGTGCTATAGTATGCCGTACGATATGGGCTATAGCCCATGGTCCAAAATGATGAGAAACGATGCTAACTTTTTTCCCAAAATTTCAAAAAACATGGGCTATAACCCATCGTTTTTTTAATTTTTTAATTTTTTTCAAATCCTCAAAAATGATGTTAAGCTTGTTGTGACCTGTAGGAGTATACTGTACACAAAACCGTACATGCCTCTTGGTGTGAGAGACGCTCACCACCTCCAATAAGTGTACAATTCTACACACATACAGCGCTAACCCATAATCAAAGTAATGCCTCCAACAGGAGTGAACTGTACAAAAGAAAAAGGTTTCTGATTTCAGAGAATCTTTAATATCAATCTTTATTTCAGATATCAGAACATCTCTCTCAGATTGGACTCGGTGACAATATAACAGACCCAACACGGTATCACAGTGTGTCCATGTGTGTGTGTGTGTGTGTGTGTGTGTGTGTGTGTGTGTGTGTGTGTGTGTGTGTTCAGACACGGAGGCCTTCCATGGCTGTCTCCAGGGGGTCGCTGCTCCAGTAGTCCTGGTTCCAGTCCATGAACCAGCCTGTGAAGGTTGGGGGTTCAAATCCTTGCTTGATCCTCACTATGGGCGTGTCAGCATCTCTGCTGGAGGGGTCCGTCTCTATGTACTTGGCAGCTGACACACACACACACACACACACACACACACACACACACACACACACACACTTTTATGACATTTATTTTTGCAATTTGTTAAAGGACCACTTCACCCCTTTTCAACCTGTCTTCATATAACTGTTCCAAACTAATAATCATGATAAAATAGCAAAATAAATAATCTACTCTGCCTGCGTCTCATAGGAGGGCTGTGGGCAGTTCAGAAACCCGTCCCACCCAAGCTAATATAGAAACTGCAGGCTTTCGATTCCTGAAAAGTTGCAATGCAAACATGGAAGCCATCGTTCCCACGATAAAAAATAATAATAATAATATGTTTTTTTTTAAACAAAACATTGTTTAATAATCTGCCTAGCGATGATGTCACTGGTGATGGACGGGTTTCTGCCCACAGCCCTCCTATGAGACACAGACAGAGTAGAAAAAGAATGGTGGCATTTTATCATGAACATTAGTGAGGACCAATTATATGAAGATAGGTCGAACGAGGTTAAGTGGTCTACAAATAACTACCCAACCATAAGGCTGAACATAGCTGATCTACGACCTTATATGTCTGCTTTGTGTGTGTGTGTGTGTGTGTGTGTGTGTGGCACACACTGGCATGCACATAATACATTTAAGCATAACTCCCAACACCAACTGTACAACATCAACAACATAAAATTCTGGTTGTCATTTGTGATGAAGTCAGGAAGTTAGTATGACAACCTCCTGTCTGTTTTTGAGTGGTGCAACCACTCCTACAACCAGCAATGTCCATGTACCTGTGTACCTGTGTGTGTCTATGAGCACGAGTATGTTACTTATTTATACCAGTAGGGGGCGCCAGAATTGGGGGGGAATTGCACCACTCAGTTCACACGTGTGTGATTTTTGACAATATGCTGAGAGTCTCACCTGACGCCATGGCCTCGGCCTTCTCTGTCGCATTAGCCTCCTCTCCAATCCACACGAACACCTGGAGGAGAGGATGGAGAGGAGGATGAGAATGGAGGAAGAGGAGGAAATTGGGAGAGAGAGAGAGAGAGAGATGGGGAGTGACAGGCAGCAAAGGTCGTCGGGATTGGGAGTCTAGATGTGTCCGGGCCAGGTTTGGTTTTTCTTAGGCCTCACTCACACAGTCGCAACTGTTGCAACATGCATACAAACATTTGTCTTGTGTCTTGTCCGCGTTTAATGCATTTCCAATGGAAGTCACATGGTTTGACAAAACATTTGTGTTTGATGGCTGTGTTGTGCCCCCCACCCCCGCATCAAACAAAAATGTTTTGTCAAACCATGTGACTTCCATTGGAAATGCACTGGGGGCGGCCATTAAACACGGACAAGACAAATTACAATTACAATTTACAATTTAGGCATTTAGCAGACGCTCTTACATTAAGCAAGAACAAAAGCATGGGAATACATCACATAAAAGCATTTATCATGAAACATGCGTAAGCTAAGAAAGTAACAGTGGAATATCTATATAATGAAACTATACATATAAACTATACATATATACTACTATGCTATACATATGTACTATGGCGTGCTATGACTATATACAATGCAATTCTAGTGCTGTCTACATACATAACATGCTATAAGTCTGTATCAAATGCTATCCAAGTCTACAGAAATGCTATCTAAGGGGGTAGGGTAAGTGCTATGGGCCATGATGGAGTCTGAAAAGGTGGGTTTTCAGACTACGGCGGAAGATTGGGAGTGATGCTGCAGTTCTGACTGCAATGGGAAGTGCATTCCACAGTTTTGGAGCCAGAAGGGAGAAGAGTTTGGGACGTGTGGAGCGTTGTTGTCCCGGCGTTTTTAGTGAGGGTGCTAACAAATGCTGTATGCATGTTGCAACAGTGTGAGTGAGGCCTTAGCCTGCCCCAACCCGTGTGATTTCTGGTCTAGAGGGGTGCATTCAAAACAGCTGGTGGATCCTATTGGTTCACCGACTACACTGGCCAATCACAGCACGTCTTTTCCGGGACTTATCAATTCAATCCAAGGGAGCTTTATTGGCATGAGAAAACAAACGTTTACATTGCCTGTCTGAAGCTTTCCTCCGAGGCTAGAGGTTTTTCTTGACCACAATGTTAACAGATGTTAGGTTCCTTGTTTACCTGGTATCCTATAGTTTTAATGTACGAGATTAATAGAATATTGCTTAGACCGATGCTAGGTTCACCTGGTATCTTGGAGGCACTACACTTGTCTCTCTGCATTCAATGCCTGTATGCGTTTACCTGTCATGTTGTAAACTGGGCACAGAAATCGAGCCAATAGGAGCCCGGAAAGGAGAAACCAGGGTAACCATTGTTAACTGACCTGATCCCAGATGTCGAGGATCATGACATCATCAGGAGCCAAGTCTTCCTGTGTCATCTCACCTGGTACCTCTTCTACCTACACGCACACGCACACGCACACACACACACACACACACACACACACACACACACACACACACACACACACACACACACACACACACACACTCAATTACATGCCCCATGAAGCCCCTCTTGAAGCCTTGAAGGGCATGGATATTTTTGGGGTTTTTTTTGTCACATTCCTAAGCCAATAATTTGATGTTTCAAAGAGTCTTCATCGACCGACTTCATGGGGTGACATACTGCATGTGGACATTTGTCTCTGACAGACAGACAGGTAGACAGAGACAGAGAGATGGGTAGACACTAGACAGAGAGACAGGCAGAAAGACGGACAGACAGAGAGAGACAGACAGGTAGAACTAGATGGACAGAGAGAGACAGACAGACAGACCATGAAGTTTCCAGTCTTGTTAGAACAGGCGAACAGGCGAGGAGGATGGGCGTCCATCTCGTTCTTCAGCCTGGTTGACGTCTGATACTCCGTCTGTCCTCCAAGACACGCCCAAAACTCATCTACAATGAACACATGCATGTTAGACAAGACCAAAAGTCCAAAACTCATCTACAATGAACACATGCATGTTAGACACGCCCAAAACCCGTCTACAATGAACACATGCATGTTAGACAAGACCAAAACTCATCTACAATGAACACATGAATGTTAGACACGCCCAAAACTCATCTGCAATGAACACATGCATGTTAGACAAGACCAAAACTCGTCTACAATGAACACATGAATGTTAGACACGACCAAAACTCGTCTGCAATGAACACATGAATGTTGGACATGAAACATGGACACCACACATTGAGTTCAATAGGATAATAAATTAAATAAAGCCTGGAGGCTTTATTTAAAGTGGTCTGTGTGGTCCATAGAGTATTAAAAGGATAGAGACTAAACTAGCGCGAAGCTCCGCCCCCTCCGCTATTCATGTCAGTGGAAGTTGCTCAGTGGCGTTTTGAAGCACCCGGAAGGCTGCCGGAAGTACCGTCTTTTCGCTGATTCAGCATTTCACTTCCGCATTTGGACACCAAATTTTGGTGTCCAAATGCGGAAGTGCACCCAGAGTGCACCTGGGCTTTACATTGGGCGCTCGGTTGCACAGGGTTTCCTCGTCAAGAATCCACGGGTCCGCCTGCAGTCCTTCCTCTTACCACTAGGGACCAGCGCTTCAACATTGGAGTGCATAGCTGGCCCCTTGGTGTGGTCCTTTGATGAGAGGATGTACCTCTTCATACCAGGAGGTGGCAGTATAGCCTGCATTACATCATATCCAAGCAGAGAGGACAAAGACCATTCCAATACCCAAAATCTGTGTTGCGGTGAAATTGGTGACCTGCTGAAATATGTGACAACCGTGTAGACAATCGCATTATGTATGTCAGTGTCCGAACGTAAATAGTTGCAGTTTGTTCATTAGCAAAGTTCAACCTAGCTGTATTTAGGTCACATATTTAAAGACCTCCGTGTACGTTATGGGAAGTCCACGAGATGGTCACATATTTCCGCAGGTCACCAATTTCACCGTAACACCGCCATGCTGGAGTGAGCGAGCGAGTGTGAGTGAGCGAGTGGCCGAGATTTTGGATATTGGAATTTGGTCTGCAACAGAATGCAGCCGACGCTGGGAGAACGGTCTTAGAACTTAGGGGAGAACGCTCATGACTACCGTTTATATTATTGGCTCATATTACGATGAAAGGTCTGGGCAGAAACTTGAACGAATTTACTTTACATGAAAAATAAATACATGATTGCGTTTCCCCAATTAATGTACGCTTTGCAATGCCTTGTGAACCCCTTTTTATCACATTTGTGTGTCATATGACGAAGTATAAAATAGGCCAAGCTTCCTGACAGACAAGACTCTTCATCACCTTCCTCCTCTCCCTCAGAGACGACCGCAGGGGAGGCGGCTCCCAGCAGCTCAGCGAGCTGATTGGCTCCTCGCTTCTCTGCGTCGCTGGTTCCTTTCCCCTCCCACAGAGTGCAGCCTGCCGGGCTCAACAGCACAAAGGCATCGTTGGAGTTTAGACTTGAACCAACAGCGTCCACCTGGGGAGGGGGAGAAGATGCGTCGTTGTATAGGCTTCTCATGTCGAATCATCAAGTAAATCGTAAAACTTGTAAGTCAGTGTGGTTAAACCGATGCTACTTGGACTGATTTAGCTGGGGGACCAGCTGGAGAGCTGGAAAAGGACTGCTAGGGTGTCCCCCGGACCTCACTTTGAGAACCCCCGCCATAGAACAAACCGGCCCCCCAAATACATATTGTATTTAGCCACAGACCACCATCTGAAAATATGATTTTGTGCCAGGGATCCCCCGTACAAGATTAGTGTTGTTACAATGTTTATAAAATATTCAATATTAGATAATAAGATCGATAATAATATTAGATAGATAGTTCCCCCCGAACACCACTGACATACAACTACTACTCACCTCCACAGCTCTGGTGTTTCCGGCCGGATTCGCTCGCACCTGGAACAGTCGAGTGTCCGCCACCTCCGATTGGCCACCTTCTCTAGAAGTCCCGCCCTTGTGCACCACCATTGGCTGTCCCCCAAAGAGGCTCATGAGGTGGGCAGGCTCTTTGCCCTGAACCACACGCGCCTGCCAGACCACAACACAAATGACAACTTTAATAACAGTGACAGTGAAATGTGTGTCTAAGGGGTCGTGTCAAATTTGAATGTGCACTAGTCGAGACCAGACTCGAGTCTGGTGTCTACAATGGACAGGATATCTAAGGCGCTCCTCAGTTCAAAAGGCATTCCTTGGAGACGAGGCGCATAATATGAGAACTTCTCTACCTCTGGTGTACAAGCATTGACTCAGGCCTCTTTTAGACGGCGACCATCTCCATATAACACGTCAAATTCCCGTTGCGTTCTCATTTTTTTGGACCATTTACATGAGAACGCACACTTGAATGAAAACGCTACAAAGTGCATGCATATACATGCCAGGTCGCTAGGTGGCGCGTGTCCTTGTGGGGTCCGTGTGACGCAGCGCATATATAAACCATAGACATAAGTCACGCATGCGTAGAACTACTTCCGTTCTTCTTCTACACAGAAAGTAAACAAACGTCGCGTCCTCATCACTAGCATGGTTGTTGTTGTTCGTTTCCCCTAGCAACTGACGCATGCCTATGACACCATGTAAAGCCGACCAGAGCTGACGTAAGCCATGATGTCACAATTTTTGCGTATCCACCGTTTTGCCTGTTTATATGGAGACCATAGGAAACGGCGTTCTAAAAGATTTCCACTCTGGGAGGTGGTTTCACTTCGTTGCGTTTTCACCTCCTGTGAACACGGTTCTCGTCTAAATGACAGCAGCAAACGATACTTTATTTTGCCGTTTTTTATGAACACCATCCTCGTGTAAAAAGCACCTCAGAGTGTCTGTGTGTGTGTGTGTGTGTGTGTGTGTGTACCTGTACAGCCCCTCCTCCCAGCTCCTCGTCGTCCAGCTGAATGGCCAAGAGGGCTGACGTTCCGACTTCATCCTGACTCGACTCCGCCCCCTGCCTGAGGACACAACAACAGGTGTCATGTGCTGCCATAGAGACGACCTCTTAGAACAATTGTCTGTACGTGTATTGAATGTACATAATTAAAATCCGGTGTCAATGGAATGTATAGAATGGAAACAGAAGTGGGTCGGAAAAGAGGGGTCGTGAATGAGGTCTATATACACCACGGTTCTGTAGAATAACAAGCTCACCATATATAAATGATTTGTCCCCGTCGTGTTTGGTGCCGGTAGTTGTAGAGAACAAGGTAGCTGTCTCCTCCATAGAACTGACCATAGAGAGACTCGTCGACGGCGACCTTCTCCGAGCCCTCGATACGCCAGATCTAAACACACAAACACCAAATGGATATATATATATTTAATTTGTGGACAGTCAAGAGGGAACCCCTTCCCATTTCAAAATGGTCCCCAATCCAGTGAGGCTATACAATAAACTTCCAAACCCTTATTTTTTTACGTTTTTTCTTTTTACAGATAGAATCCAGATCCAACTGAATGCTAGCAGACGGCACTGCGTGTTAGCTGGAATGCACGCGCGCACACGCGCACACACACACACACACACACACACACACACACACACACACACACACACACACACACACACACACACACACACACACACACACACACACACACACACACACACACACACACACACACACACATATAGGTGTGCTATTTTCGCTACTTCAAAAGTCATGATCTATTTTTGTTACGTTTAACAAATTGACCTAAAACAGAACAAACCTTTTCCATGTCAGGCCCCCCCAAATACATATTGTATTTAGCCACAGACCACCATCTGAAAATATGATTTCGTGCCAGGGATCCCCGTACAAGTCAAAAAGGATTAAAAAAAAAGAGGAAATCTTCTGACAATATAATGATATGCCCAAATAGTGATGTCAGGTTGAAAGTGACCAAAAGCAAGTCAATCGACACGTTTAGAATGTCGGACCGCCTCCGGGCTGGGTAACAGTAACACTGACCTAGTATTTCTGGCAGACAATCGAACCCCGGGGGCCCATTCAGCCTGGTGGGGCACACTTGAACTTCCATGCGGGGGGACAGAAGAAGCTGTGTTTTGCGTCAATTCCGTTTTTTTTATTAGACAGCTGGGGCAACCTGCCGCGTGGGTGGAGCTTCTTTTCCATCCACCAGCTGTCTAAAAAACCCGGAAAAGACGCCGGGAGTCGGCTTCCTTTGGCCGCGCATGGAATCTCAGATGTCCCCCCATCCCATACCTTGTATGGGCACATCCTTGTGTTCCTATACCTGCTTGTCTCCGTTGCCCTCGTCAACCATCCCATACTGGGCAGCCATGGCCTGTGATTCGTGGAGAGTTGACGCGTCAAACGGCACCTGAAATACAAATACATGACACACATTTATATTTATATATATTTATCCCCTCGATACTGTAAAACAGTGCTCACCAAACGTTCCAGGTTGAGACCTAAAAATCACACCTGTGTGAACCAAGTGGTGCAACTCCCCTCTCTCTCTCTCTCCCTCTCTCTCTCTGCTCCGTTAGATTAGCGATTTGCGTCCAGCAGGTGGCAGCAATGTCACATACTTCTGTCGTTCCAATTTCACGCATGCGCACACCACTCGTGCTCATTGACGTACGTACACGGGTACACGGACAAAGCTGGATGTAGAAGTGGTTGCACCACTTAAAAAGGAGAGATTAGACTAGTTTGCCTGCGACCCACACTCGTGGAAATAGCAAGATCCAGTAAGCGCACAACGTGGCTGCCCTGCGAGGCCTTGCAAAGCTTGTAGATCCAGCTATTCTAGCTACCTTTCTTAATTATCATTTTTTATTTCTGGAATTTCTTAAGATTTTTTGTTATGTTTGTATGTTTTAAAAATGTATACAATTATTTTACAATACGAAAAATAAATAAACCTTTTAAATATTTATATACTTTTAAATGTAGGAAAAGAAAATGTCATGACCCGTAACAACTGGTCTCTGTGGGCGACGCGTCCCACTCCCAACCCTGTAAAAGCATGCAGTCATAATGTACAAATGAAGCAATATTACACGAGACTAGGGTGTGGTTTAACGTGATTATTGCCACGACAGTGACACGGTAAGGAACGAGACGGAGTCGAGTTCCGCAAGAATCACTGAAGTGGCAATAATCACGTTAAACCGCACCCGCAAGTGTAATATTGCAATTCTACAACAAAAAAACTAAGAAAATCGCTGAAAATAAATATTCTTTTAATGACAGATGTAGTCTACTACGACCACAAATGTCCCAAGAAACCAGCTATAGCCTATAGCCACCGAGTTTGCTAGCGCTCTGGGAAAACAGAGCAGCTGCATTCTTTGTTTTGATTAGGTGGTGAACGGTGCTATAGTTTGATCCACGGCTATAGAAGCCGTTTCAACCAATCAGATTGCTTCCTCGAAACGACCTGTTGTTGGAACAAAGCATAATCATCGTCATTATATGCTTATAGTACGTGATTGACATCAGGTGTACCTTCTCGATCTTGGCAATGCCATTGGACACGTAGCCCGTTCCCATGCCGACGGTGTCGTCGGCGTCTCTCCACACTTTGAAGAACTGCTTGAACAGCGGGGTCTCTCCGTGCTCCGGCAGAACCTGGACCTATAGAGACGGGTCGGGGGAGAGGGGGGGTCAGTGCATCAGTCCATTGTGTTCCTGCATGCCCCCCCCCCCCTACTCAAAAGACGGACTAAACCTAAATCAACATGTGTGTTACCTGGGTGTGTCTGGGGTAGTTCATCTTTGTTATGAACAGCTCTGCAGTGTTCAGGACCGCATGGCGCTCTTCCATGTTGGCTTCCTTCCCTGAGACAGACACACAGACACACACACACACACACACACACACACACACACACACACACACACACACGTTCTGTCACTCTATTGGATTCAATGGATTGATTAGTGGTTTTCAACGTGTTGTGGTCCCACGGGAGGGGTCCCTGGGGGGAGACATAGAAAGCTATGTTTCTATGCCAGTGGTTCTTCGATTTCTCAAAAATAGCTAAGGCATAACATAATGCTAACACCTGAAAAGGGGTTCCCACCCAAAAATGGGTTAAATGATGGATTAGGAACCAAAAGGTTAGGAAGGTTAGGAAGGGTATGGCCAGGCCTGGTCAGCCTTCAATGACATGCATATGATCTGGTCATCCCAGCTTAGTAAGATGTTAAAACTAAGTAAATAATATTTAGGACGACCGTTGAGCCGATTCTACTCTATGGCTCCGAGACATGGACACTTTCAAAGAAACGAGAGAATCGGTCGTATCATGGCACTTGACTTACACCCGCCTTCTAATGAGAGCGCAAAATCTGTCTTGGAAGAGCCACCCATCGACTAATCTAATATACGGCGACCTTCCCCATTGTTTCTTCACTGGTCCGATCCAGAAGAGCGCAGTTTGCCGGCCACTGCTTACAGAGCTGACAACGAGGTTACATCTTTCCTTCTTCTCTGGAGTCCTGCCTCAGGGCGGACCAGAGGTAGAAAGCCGTCGTTCCCCCGATGTCATCGCTATAGGGGACACATGCTTCAGTAGGCAGGAACTGAGGGGTGGAAACGAAGGACCGGGGAAGTCTGGCGAAAGCATTGCGGAATCCATGATCTCGACCGCGGTCGAAAAATGATGACGACGACGATGAGGAACCAGAATGACTTTTATGGGACCGTAACTCGAGCGCGGTAACCAAATGGACCCGTTTACAATGGGAGCACTGCATTACTGCAAGTATGCAGGAGCAGAACGTTATGGCACAGTGCTAAAGTATACCTGCCCACTATGGGCTGACCCCCCCCCCCCCTGGAAAAAACCTTGAAAAAAAAGAAAAGAAAACTCTTCCGCCAGTTGAATAGCCGTGGTCTATATACGAACACATTATTGTCTTGCTTTTCCATTGTCCGTGTTGGGCTTGGCGTGTGTAGTGTGTAGTGTGTAGTGTGTAGTGGGGCTTGGTAGTGGGTTACCAAGGGGGGGGGGGGGGGTTTGGGATACCTTTCCAGATGTAGATGTGTCCGTTCGTTCCATTGTCGAGGATGAAACACTCGCTGGACTCCAGTGCATTCTGGGAAAACGGGTTTTCCTCCGCCACCACGGTAACTTCGATGTCCCCACTGGCATTGGACACCTAACGCAAACAAACGGCAAAACATTCACTAGGACTGTATAATAATAATAATAATAATAAGCTCGGAGATGACTGGAGGTCTGGAAATGGAGCTAGAAAGACTAGCGGTTGATACTTCTGATGTTATAAAAGCAGTGGTTCTCAACCAGTGGTACCGGCGGGGACCAGCAGGGGGGTCCTTGAGGAGGTTACAGGTGGTCCCCAGCTAAATGATGGAGTTGGTACCAAATGGACCCACTCTTGTAAAATGAAACAAAATGGACCCGTTTCATTTTTTTACGATCTCACGTGTTAAATTATTGCTAAACATCTGCATTACTTAATTTAGACGTCTTTAGAGACTGTAGAAGAATTGTTCTTTTGATCAAAAGAATCGTTTGCCTGTTATCTCTCTCTCTCGTATGGTACCAACGTCAAATGGTCCGAGAGGCAAAATCAACATCAAATGGCGGTCTGTGGTTCAAATGCCGAATAAATTATAGACCGTGATATGAAAACTTAAGGGTTGAAAACCACTGTTATAAAGTGTACAGTACTTACTTACTTACTAGTCCCGGTGTAAGAACTTTGTGGTCTTAAACCCCTGAGTGAGTGAGTGAGTGAGTGAGTGAGTGAGTGAGTGAGTGAGATGAAGAATTTGATCTGTTTTTCCTAGGGCCGATTCATACTCCTATTTTAGAGCCGAATAAAAGTCGGTTCGGCTCTGTAGAGCCTACAATGTGACGTCATTTGAGGTTCGGGTGGGGGGGGGGGGGGGGGGGGGGGGGGGGGGGCTACCGTCCTAAAGTCGTCTCTTCGGTGCTACTGAAAATGTCTGACGAGCCGAAATCATTTCGGCACTACAGCGCCGAAACAGCGGTGAAATATAGAGTATGAATCGGCCCTTATCCTTAGATTTTAAAGGGAGCAAACCTGTCACTAATACTATTAAAAACAGTGGCTAAATGATGCAAGAGTGCAAGAACAGGAATAACACCAGTGACTGAGTGACTGATTTTGATTGATTGATTGATTGAAACCTCTATTTCAGGGGAATCCATTGAGACCAAGGTCTCTTTTTCAATGGCGGTCTGTGTACAAAAAGAAACATTTACAACAATGATTTTACATACATGACATAGACAACAAGGTTCCTAAAGATATAATACAAAAACTAATGTACTGTATATTAAAAAAAACTAACAAAAAAACAAAAAGCAGGTGCATAAGGCTTCTTCCGTAAAATCCTAGACGTGAAAGGCTGTAAGCAACACCGCCGCGTCACAGTGCTACACAAAGGTCAGTGACCCATGTTTTGCAGCCTGTGGTGATTGCGTAATGATTCTAATCTACTGCATTCAACAGGTCACCACTTTTGGTGTGACACACAGCTCGTTTTGTTTACGTTCCGTTGTCGCACATGTTGCGAAATGACAGACGTTGAGAGAAGACGGGAGAGTTTATCCTTTAGTAAGGCTGTGGAAGTACTATTGTTTTTATTTATTGGTGAAAGTGAGATCATCTAGTCATGGTGAAGCGAGCCCAGCACAGCTCTACACCACTTGGTAGGCTACGGTCTTGATTTATTAATTGTCAGTAATGCAAAACAACGCAAAAAATAATAAATATAATAATTGCGAACGCAGTGAGCACTTACTATGAGACCTAGCAGATCATGTCCGTGTGTCTGTCCCGCTATCCAAATATGGAGTGTGTTGCATCAGCAATCACTCAGCTCCATATATGGCCACAAAAGGGGCCAGGTCCACTCAGCTCCATATATGGGCACAAAAGGGGCACCATATAAGGAGTCCCCAAAGCAGCTATACGTCCAAAACCCAAATATGTACGAGCTGCGTTCGCTTCCCACGTTTGCGCGTCTTACTCATATAAACAAAGTTACTATATGCCCGCTATTACAACATTTGTTTGGCCCAACTCGGGACGGTCGATGACAGCAAAATAAGTTACGTTAATTGTACATTTTACATAAATAGCTACTCCACCCACTGTCTTATTTGTGGTATTCTGTCTAAAAACACTAACAATCTAAAGTTATTTAGTTTCTAGCCACAATTCAGTGGCAAAACACATCAGGCTTAGAGCGGAGAATCAGGCTTTTTATATAGTCAATATTTGTCCTCACATTTAAATATAGCAGTCCTAACCCATATTTTCATGAATAAAATGCTTCTGGCGTTAATATTCCAGGTGCATTTGTAATAGACGTTTTAGTCTCAACGGTTGTTTGTGGACACTAGTTAAAATGTCATATTAACACCATTTGTCCCATCAATCTTTCTTGGTAGACGGGTATAGGCTAAACATATCGCAGGAATTATTGAAGTGTGTGTATCAAAAGGAAGTATTTCTGATGTCAAAATTATAACGAGAATTATTGTTATCATCGTTGAGGGTGGAAGTTTAGCAGCGAAAACCATCCGGCCACGAGGGGGCAGATGCAGCACAGAGACAGTGAGCAAATGTGGAACAAAAGCAAGTCTGACCAGAAATGACCTGGGTTGATACAGACATAGTTGTGTGTGGGACGAACAGTCAAGTAGCATTGTCAAAAGCTCAGAATGTGCTCTATGTGAAATTAATGACATGTTCCTTAAGCCATTCTGACCTGAGATCAGATTCATACGAGGTTTCCACTGGACACACACTGGTCTGATTAACCGATTCTGACCTGAGATCAGATTCTAAAAATGTCAGTCGTTCTTCGATTCTTCAAAAATAGCAGACCTACAAGCTCGTAGCACGCCGCTCGGTGGCGCGCTATGAGCTTGTAGATCTGCTATTTTTCAATAGCTAAAGCATAACATGATGCTAACACCAAAATGGGTTCCCATTCAGAATGGGTTAACCCATTTTGACCCGAGATCAGATTAAAAAAAATGTCCTCTACATCCTGACAGTTTTCTGAAAAAGCTATGTTTCTATGTCAGTCGTTCTTTGATTTTTCAAAAAAATAGCAGACCTACAAGCTCGTAGATCTGCTATTTTTCAATAGCTAAAGCATAACATAATGCAAAACACCAAAAGGGGTTCCCGCCCCCAAAATGGGCTAATATACTAGAGTATACTTTGGCCATGCCCAAATACATCATATCTAACCTAAACCTAATGCATGAACCACAGAAGTCAGGTTTAAAATCAAGCTTACAAGTGATTAAAAAAAATAAAACAGTTCAAATTCTAAGCGAGAGGCAAGAGCTCTACCAGCGAGGGTACAGACGCTAACGCATGTCCAGGAATGACGGTTGTAGTGTGCATGTATGGGTCACCTTGTATAGCTTGGCTATCCTCCTGTTGGAGCTGTCCGTCTTGGTGTCTGCCGTTTGAGCCTCAGCGAGGTCTGGCTTCTCCCCCAAGATCTGATGGTCAAAGATCAATGTTCACAGTTTGATTTGATTCGATTCGATATATATTCATGATACAATTCATAGGAGAGCAGGTACAGAATTATCAGGATTGCACAAAACGTCTGAGGACTTAAAAACAAAAATGACCAAACTTACAAAAGCACATTATTAACTAGAACTGCTCTCTGTCTAGTGCATACTTCCTTGTTGCACACTAACTAGTAGGCCATAAATGGCCTACTAGTTATACATATACTATTTATATGTATATGTAATTTCAACTAATTTGTAAGTTGATTAGCGGTATACTGTGGTTACTTTGCGCCGTGCCTGGCACCACTGCCGTATCAGGCACAATTTGCTGGGGCGGTGCAGTATACGCGTCAAAGTACGGGTCCCGGGCTGAAGCTGGTACTCGCGCGCTCTGCTCGCGCAAGTCATTATTTAATAGAGAAAAAACGTCCACTCTGCAAGCTCACATCTTCCGATCGGAAACGCTCACGCGGCGATGCCGTGACGTCTCAATTCACTCACCTCCAGCATCTTCTCTGGCTCCTCCCCTTCGTCGCAGACGTGCAGTTCGGCCCGCCCACATCTCTCGTTGTCGCGGATCCCCTTGGACACCTGTGTTGGTCGGAGAGAGAGCGATGGAAACGTTAAAGCCAGGGTGGATCTCAAAGTGATCTCAAAATCGGTCCAACCACTTTAGGCCTGACCTCAAAATTTTAAAAATAAATCTTCTAAATCCTCCGTGTTTTCTGAAATAAAAATGTTCACGATAAAAATAAAAAAAATCACACCCGTGTGAACTGAGTGGTGCAAGATCTGCTATTTTTCAATAGCTAAAGCATAACATGATGCCAACACCAAAATGGGTTCCCGTTCAGAATGGGTTAACAGCCCAATATCAGCACAAATCTTCTATGTGTGTGTGGGTTGACACCATTTAGACAAATGAATGAATCCATATTCATTTGGAGGGGTCTACTGTACTGTAGCGTAGTGGCATCACTCACCTGGGTGGCCTTCAGCTTCTCAAAACGGTTGCTCTGGGAGCCACACCACTGGATGATCTCCTGAAAAACCGATATGCCATAGATGTATTACATTATTGCATGCATCATTATATACAGTAGAGGTATATTACTGGACACGGGCGGACGGACGGACACACACACACACACACACACACACACACACACACACACACACACACACACACCCCTAGTGACTCGCCGCGTGTGCATGCTTTCTTGCATGTACTGTATGTGCCATGTGTGTGTGTTGTTGATTATTGTCAAACTGTGAATCGCTTTCAAAAACCGCACGTGGCTGAAATTCGGAAGTGGCCCCTGTAGAAAAGTGAGAACTAGCTGCACTTCCTCTTGCTGTCAGCACCATTGAAGGTTGTGTGCCCTCCCCCTCCCCAGTGTGCGTGCGTGCGTGCGTGCGTGCGTGCGTGCGTGCGTGCGTGCGTGCGTGCGTGCCTCTCCCAGGTCCAGTATGAAACAGTCTCCCTTGGTGAAACTGTCCCAGGTGAGAGGGACCTCGGTTGCCCGGACGACCCGCCGACCTCTGACCTGCAGCAGCCTTTTCACGTCCACCTCATTGGTTGACACTTGGCGGAAACCAGAGGCCACGCCCCCTTTCTGTTGTGAGCAGGGCGGGGGGGGGGGGGGACACAAGTATTACATTATTGCTCCCTTTGGAAATACTTCAGATTTCTAGTCTACAACAACTCATGGCGTATTTAGTACATTAGTATGTCTGTTTACCATGTATTTCAGTCCAGACTTGAAGTATCCAGTGAAGGCGCCAGACTCGTAGCCCTGGACTTCTCGGTACTGAATGGGCGCTCCTTCAAGATGGTCGTCCATCTGGATGGCAAAGATGGCCGCCGCCCCGCTCTCGTCCTGAGAACAGTCCTCGCCTATATAGACCACATGCAATCTTTTCAATACCACTTCACCACTGCTGCAAATAGTATCACATGTATTCTGAGGCAGCCACTTTGAGAAATAGTAAGAGAAATCTATGAAAATCTGGGAACTAAATCGTTGACAAGAAATTTCTTCACCAATGTGTTTCTAAAGGTGTCTAATAACATGTACTAAAAGTTTGAAATCCAACTCCTGTGGGAAATTGAGTTATTAGCATAATATGTGACCATACCCATAACATCCTATATAAGGCCAAAAAGTCAAAATTTCATCATTCTTTAAGTAGCATGTGACATATGAAACTCAGGGTTTTTCATGATTCTGAATCCATTCCAAGCATTAGTTTTGCACAAAAAACACTCCTTGGGCTAAATTGGGCCATATCCACTTGACCAAATGTGCTGACCTCATCAAGTTTGTGATGACGGCTATGGCCGTTTTCCTCCCAAGGAGTGTTTTTTGTGCAAAACTAATGCTTGGAATGGATTCAGAATCATGAAAACCCCCTAGTTTCATATGTCACATGCTACTGAAAGAATGATGAAATTTGGACTTTTTTTCCTTTATATAGGATGTTATGGGTATGGTCACATATTATGCTAATAACTCAATTTCCCCCGGGAGTTGAATTTCAAACTTTTAATACATGTTATTAGACACCTTTAGAGACACATTGGTGAAGACATTTCTTGGTAACGATTTAGTTCCCAGATTGGTCAAATACCTGATAAAATGCCCTTACTAAACCAATGGGTTAGCAACTTATAGCGTATACTGTACCTTGCCAGTAGTGCAGGTCGTGCTGCAGTCTTCCAGAGCGCTGCTTGATGGTGTTGAGGACCAGGTAGGCATCTCCGTTGTAGAAGGCTCCATGCTGGGACTGTGGCAACAGGGCCAGGTCCAACTTCTCCACCCTCCACACCTGAAGGCCCGACTCCTTCCCCGCTCGCTCAAACTCTGCGTGGTACACCATTCTAAGACAAACAAACAAAAAAGATATGGGAGGAGCAATTATGGGTGGTATAATACGCCATCATAAACGGGTATACTGGAGGAAGATACAACTTCATAACTCGGGCCGTCACAATTACACATTTGATTTAAGTTGATTAATTGTCGCACAGATAATTTGCAATTGACGATTTAAATTGTGTTTTTGGCACTGGAACACTATGTGGATAGAAATGACATTTCTGTTTGACTTGTGAAAATTCTATTTCTCAGCAGAGCAAACAGACGGACTCAATCGCAAAACGTTTCGCACGGCAGGAGAACCCGGCTTCGAATCCCAGGTAGACATTTACATAGTGCACCTTTAATTTAACCCATTCTGACCTGAGATCAGATTCATATGAGGTTTCCACTGGACACACACTGGTCTGATTAACCCATTCTGACCTGAGATCAGATTCTAAAAATGTCAGTCGTTCTTCGATTTTTTTCAAAAATAGCAGACCTACAAGCTCGTAGCGCGCCACCGAGTGGCGCGCTACGAGCTTGTAGATCTGCTATTTTTCAATAGCTAAAGCACGACATGATGCCAACACCAAAATGGGTTCCCGTTCAGAATGGGTTAAATCCCCTCACATCCGTATGCAAATCACATCCTGCAGATAATCCAGATTGTTCACACAGCAGCCAATGGCATTTAGTTGTGTGTGTGTGTAGTGTGTACACCTCGGGAGCATGTACCCATCTAGCCGTCACCCGCCAGCTCACAATGTTGCCTCAGAGAACAATGGCAAAGGAAGATATAGTCATTCCAGTCCAGCTCTTATGGATGAATATGGTTGCGTTTGTGATCATGTCCTGAGAATGACGTTTGCGTGTTAAGTTTCACTTTGAGACTAAACACGATGGGTCCTTCGAAGAGCAAGCAGACACAATGTTCAGGTATCCTGAAAAAAGCTCTGATATCTGACTGATTTATTTATTTGGGTGAGAGTCAGGGTCAGGAGACAGGTGCTCCGAGTCCAATGTCCTTACGTTTAAAGAAGAATGTTTAAACAATGTTTAAAAATAACACCAACGTGTGAACGGAGCGTTTTTGCAACAGTGCCACTTTAAGTCGCCCAACGCCAACGGTATTGCATCTGTCCGTCCTCATACATACAGACAGACACACATCTATACTCAAATAGACTGTTCATTGGAGCGGTTAGGCACCGCTCAAAAACAAAAGTCTGTTTTTTTATGTATTTATTTAGACAGACAGGACAGGTTTCCTCATGTTATAGCAGCATTAATCTCTCAAGAACAGATTTCGAGCTGTGCTACTGAAGCCGTCAACAGGGGAATTCAGAGCGTGTGACGTGTGTACGTTGGAAATTCACGGAAACAAACAGCAGAGGGCGTTGTTTGTTTGCATAGGAGAAGTGGGGTCCACCAAAGGACGCTGGGGCTGGGGGTCGGGGTCCACAGTTCTGCACAAATGGAACAAAATGGACCCCTGTGGGTCCCCTTGTGCACTCTCAGAGTTATGGGGGTACCTGAAATGAAAGGGCTTGAGGAGCACTGCTATAGGAGCATATTCTTCGGCAGAAGAAGATGCGGAATGGTCTGCTCCATTTTGAAATAGGGCTAAAACAGTCAGTTGAAAGTTAAACCAGTGGGAACCGGTGCAGAATTCCTAGATTTCGTCGTTAGTTTCATTAAACTGTTGGTTTATCAACTTTTCAGTTTTTAAATGTCAGCCAACTATACTTTGAAGGGCTCGCGCCAAGCGAGTTAGCTCAGCATAAACAAAAGTTGGCCTGACAGTGTCCATACACATTCCCCGGAGATGCTCAGGGCCACGCCCCTTAAATACCTGTATGTGTGTCTCAAAGAATGCCCTCCCTTACCACAAATACCATGTCTGAATTTAATGTTGTTTCATGGCAGCTAGACACTCCTCACTCCTCAACACAATAACATAATAATGTGTTCAGACATGTTGGGAGTGTTAAGCAAGGACCTTCATTTACCACACACTTATACGTGTATGAACAGTGGAATATTGCTGCAGCACACTGTGTGGGTGACTTGACGCAAAATCTGTTTCATGAATATATATATATTATATATGAATATATAATATAATATGCCAGTAATATAATATAATATATATATATATATATATATATATCGTGAGAACGATGGCTTCCATTTTCACAACAACTTTTCAGGAATAGAAAGCCTGCAGCTTCTATAAGCTTGGATTCACCATCGATGATGTCACTGCGGGTTTCTGAACTGCCCTATGAGGCACAGACTGAGTAGGAAAACAATGTGGTATTTTATAATGAACATTAGGGAGGACCAATTATATGAAGATAGGTTGAAAAGTGGTCCTTTAAGGTAAGGCAACTGTATCCAACAAATATAACTTTACACATGATAAACAAACTAAAAAGCTTGTCATGTCAGTTTGGTTTGTTTGAGATGGCAACACCCTATTTCTACATTCAATGCCCTGACACACCTTCCTGTCTGTCTGTCTGTCTGTCTGTCTGTGGGGCATGGGCTCCATTCAATCTAGCCCGTTTACAGCGAGTCTCTCTCTGACGCCCTGTGGAAGCCCCTTCCGCAGCCCTCTGGTGATATTCTCACTCCCGTGCGCGGGTTTTCAAATCCCAGCAAATAAACAAAACGACGTAACTACTCACCGAAACAAAGCCTGCTAGACCTTGGTAAAAGGCTATTATTGTAGCTGGGAAGCGTCTCAGGTCCCCAGTTTCTCTCTAAAATGCACTTTGTGCCATTTTAATAACGCAATGTACCCTGAATTTACCGGGCAGAGTCATTTCTTCTACTATGGCATTTCCGGGTTTTGCCTGCGCCGATCTGGTTGGATTCATTTTAGTTAATGATTAAAATAGTGCATTTTAGAGAGAAACTGGGGGCCTGAGACGCTTCCCAGCTACGAGAATAGACTTTTACCAAGGTCTAGCAGGCTTTGTTTTGGTGAGTAGTTACGTCGTTTTGTTTATTTGCGGGGATTTGAAAACCCGCGCACGGGAGTGAGAATATCACCAGAAGGCTGCGGAAGGGACTTTCACAGGGCGTACAGAGAGACTCGCTGTAAGCCCTGGACCAGGGCTACATTCAATCCAGGTCTACATTCGGACTCGGAGACACACAGTCTGTCTGTCATTGCATTGCAGTCTGCAGACAAAGCGTTTCTTGCCCAAAGATAACGAATCCTGCTTATTATGCCTTGCAGTTCTTCTCGGCAAGCGACAGCATCATCAATGACAACTACAAAGTGTAGGCTAGAAAGATAACACCAAGGCAGGCAGATGAATTGTTAAAATGTAATTGTTTAAAATGAACTGCAGCTTGTAGGCCTACATTACTGGCATTAATTATTAAGTCTGTAGTGTGCAGGGTGGGGTTATAGTTTCCATTCCATAAACCCACCACCACCACCACCGGAAAATGTGTCCCAAAGAAGATGGGAGAACAGCGCAGCAATGTGACAAGCTGATAACTTGTAGGCTGCAGCACAAATAGCCTATATACTTATTTTTGCCATATGAAGTAAAGTAGGCTACTCAGTCTCATCATGTCATGTCATGAGCTAGCCTATATAGTCTACTATTACTTTTTGACGACTGCAACGCCATTGCATTGCGTCAATAAAACAATAACAGAATGATTAGGCCGCCTACCTGATGTTGTTGTTGTGTGACAGTGTCTCTGTGGTGGAATAAAAAAAAAGGACAGGCGGAATAAAGGAGACTTTCCCACCTGGAGACAAACGCAGCGAGGAAGAAAGTAAGAAACACAGTTAACGCTCGCAGCTGCTCTCTGTCTGTGTTGCTGGTAAATAGACAATACAACAAGGCAAACAAGCCACTCCCCGGACCCCCCTCCCCCCCGCCCAGCCCAGAGCCCAGGTGAGGAATGAATGAGGCGTGTGGGTGTGCGTGACGTACGCATGAGTGTGTGCGTGTGCGTGTGCGTGTTGATTTTTTACAGTCTATGGTGTGTGTGTGTGTGTGTGTGTGTGTGTGTGTGTGTGTGTGTGTGTGTGTCGTGTGTGTGTGTGCGCGTGCATGCGTGTACAGTGTACATGTACAGTGTTGTCAGAATTAGTTTGAAGCATGTTGAGTTTGTCTGAAATGTGAAATTAAATTGCCATTGACTAATCACAGACCAATTAAGCCTCAGGTGTCCATTTTCATCTAAGTCAGGAAGTAGACCTATAGGTCTTGTTTTGTTTGCTCGACTACTATTGAATGAATTATTCAATCACCCAAGGAACGTGTTAGTCCACTCGTTCACATAAATATTTCAGGCATTTACCCAGCATGTAAATGGTAAACAAATGGTGCCGTAAATTAATAGGTCTAGTATTATTATATTATTATATTCCACCTATTACTATTATTCACCCATTCATATAGTAAGTAGTAGGCCTACATTCACATTCACTGAGGTGGAGGAAACCATGCAAGGCACCGACCTGCTCATCAGGAGCATTTATAGGTTCAGATCGTTCAGTGTCTTGTGTCAGTGCTCAAGGACACTTCAATACAAACCCATGGGGCCTGGCCTGGTGATCGAACCGGGAACCTTCACATTCCCCACTTTTTGTAGTTGTTTAGCCCCTCCAATACACATAGGTTTAATGTTTGTCTTTAGTTCGATGTTTGTTTTGTAAATGAAAGGGAAAATGTACGTCACAACGTGCCTCATTATACGTCATATTGTCTCTTTATTGTTAAAGGCATTTAATGTTTGTGTTTGCACCGTTTGTTTTATATCACCATCACCATCACCATATCAACATGAGTTAGACTTTAATATATTAGCGCCCCTCACTTCACACGGGTGTGATTTTTATTGTTTGGGTTTGCATTTATTGATACTAGTAGTGTGATAAAAGGTCAAAGGTGGCTGAAAGTGGATTGTCAAGTCTATCATCAAACACCTAGTCAAAGGCCACAGCCCACTGCTCCCTGTGCAATGGCAGTGTTCCTGGACTTCAAGAACACCCTCTGTCACTCACTGGGTCCTCTTGTCCAAATTAACACATTTAAATTTCTCTCCAGAAGCTAGAGAATGGTTTAGTTCCTATCTATCCACCAGAAAACAGTGTGTCAACAGTGTAAAATCTCCCTACCACACCTGTTCGGTCAGTGTCCCCCAGGGCTCAATACTAGGTCCAATTGTGTTCTCTCTGTACATAAATGACCTACCTGAAGTATATGTAATAATGTACATGTCCAGATGTGTGCAGATGATGCTGTTGTACTTGCCCATGGTAAAAGCTATGCAGATGTGTCAATAATTCTAACCTCAGCCCTGACAAGCATTCAAGACTGGCTTATAGATTCATGTCTGCTCCTGAATGCCAAAAAGACACGCATGGCCTTTTCCAAAAGACCAGTTAATTGTGTTGGAGTCCTCAGATGTGTTTCTGGGTGGAGAGGAACTTGACCTTGTCCCAGAGTTCAAGAACCTCGGAGTCATATTAGACTCAACCCTAACCTTTAAAAAACATGTGAAGAAAGTCACTAATACGATTAAATTCAACCTTTAACATTTGAACCTTCATTCAAATGTTAAACAAATTTGACCATTCCTGACAGTTGGAGCGGCCAGATTGTATCTTCACTGTATCCTATCACACATTGAATACTGTTTCACAAACTGGTCTTGCACAGGCGTGACTACTCTCAAACCCATAGAACAGGTCTACAAGAGTGCACTCAAGGTGTTTGACAGGAAGCCCCACTCATATCAAACAGGCTGGGGTCATATACAAGACCCTACATGGTCTATTTTTAGGTGTATTTCTTTTTTTATGCTGTGTTCCCTATGTAATGTTATGTAAATGTATTCCACTGTTTGACTGTCTGTTTTTCCGTTTTGTGTTTCTTGTGAGGACTGCGGATGAAAATTAGCAACTGTGCTATATCCGGTGTATTAATATGCATTGTCCTGTCCAAATAAACACATAAAGTAAAAGATAGTAGGCTGTATACAGTGGAGAGAGACAGTAAAGAGAGAATAGGGGAGTAACATATGGAGCAAATTATCCACCACTGGGCTCGGGGTTCGAACCTGGGACCAACTGATAGTGTCAACATATCAAAGCTTGTACATTTGATTTGATTTAGCTCTTGAATCTTCTTCTTTTTTCTCTCTTTGCTCCTTTTTAAACTATCCCTTTCTTTAATATTTTTATGTTTTCCTGTTGATATGATATAGTACTTTATTGTCAGTTCACACTGAAATGTGTCTTGCGACCCATGGCAGCCAAGTATGCCGAACACATATACACACATTTGACATAACACAAAGAACAAGACAATTTACATACATGAAGACATGAAGACAAGAGCAATATGAATATGATGAATATGGATCAGATAAGGTACACAGGCTGACACAGTTAGGACATGCAAACTGTGGTGACTTCATAGAAAGAGTAGAGTGAATCGTAGTGTTATTTACAGGTCTGTACATACAATGTCTCTGTTAGAAGCTGACTTATGTTATGTAGACAGCATAAGTGCATTGTATGTGCTATTGTCATAGCACGTCATAGTACATATGTATAGCATAGTAGTATAGATGTATAGCTTATATGTATAGTTTCATTATAGATATTCCACTGTTACTTTCTTAGCTTACGCATGTTTCATGATAAATGTTTTTATGTGATGTATTCCCATGCTTTTTTGTTCTTGCTTAATGTAAGTCGCTCTGGATTAAGAGCGTCTGCTAAATGCCTAAATTGTAAATTGTAAATTGTAAGCTGTCATCACCCCAGGAGGTCGCGGGACAGTTCTAATCTTGATGAAATATCTCAACTGTAATCCAACAGCTGTGTGTTCAGGGAGCTTCCTGCTCTGCTATAGCCTACAATGTATTTGTGATTGAATCAGTTAGACCTGTTAATAAATACATTACATTCTACCTTTGTGACATTATGTGTTAAATAAGGTTCTGCATACTTCATAATATAGTATAGATATTTAGTTAGTCCTATTGATATAAACCGTATAGTCACTGTGCCACATATGAGCTACATGCCAGATGTCCCGCCTACCTCTTACAGGCAGATCCGGTGAAAGCAACAATCTGATTGGCTCCCATGGAGAGGAGGCAGCCTGTTTGAATCCGGACGGGGGACTTTGAAGTGAATATATGGCAATGTTTGTGACCACTGTTTTGTGTTCACATAGATTGGCTACGAATGTGACATCCTGGGCACGGGGCCTTTAGCCCGTGCCATGCTGCCTTGTTATACTGAGTGAATCCTGTCAATAAAGCTGAAGGATTCGTAAGCCATAGGGCTTTTAGAGGTAAGTTTAGGCCCTTGCCGAGCCATGAGGCCCATAATATGGCAGGAACCTATCTCCTGTTTCTGTAGCGTGAGGTACAAGTACACCCCCTGGACATGACGCTAGTATGTCGCAGGGACTTACCCCCAATCCAACCCTTGATGCTGAGTGTCAAGCAGGGAGGCATTGGGTCCCATTTTTAGCGTCTTTGGTATGACCCGGCCGGGGATCGAACCCCCGACCTCCCAGTCTCAGGGCGGACACTCTAACCACAAGGCCACTGAGCTGGTCTTTTAGAGGTGTTATGGATAATTATGTCACTTGTGTCCCCAGGGATGCTTCTTTATGTCTGATGTAATCTAATTCCTTTAACCACACCCTGCAGGGTGTGGCCAACTCTGGTACCCAGACTTTGGAACGCCCTGCCGCTGGTTGTGAAAGCTGCACCTTCTATGGACATTTTTAAATCTCGTCTACAGACAGACAGACAGACAGACAGACAGGCAGGCAGGCAAGCAGGCAGGCAGGCAGGTAGGCAGGCAGGCAGGCAGGCAGGCAGGCAGGCAGTGAGGTCCAACTCAAACCCGTCTGTCTAGTTTCACACAATTAACTTTATTGTGTGTGTGTGTGTGTGTGTGTGTGTGTGTGTGTGTGTGTGTGTGTGTGTGTGTGTGTGTGTGTGTGTGTGTGATTCACCCAGGAATCAGCCCAGCTCCTAATCCAGACAACAGTCTTGTCAAAACTTGACTATTGTAACTCCCTCCTTACTGGCCTACCAGCATGTGCACTTAAGCCTCTCCAGCTGATCCAAAATGCCGCAGCTCGCTTGGTCTTCAACCAGCCAAAATTCTCACATGTCTCCCCCCTGCTCCGCTCCCTCCACTGGCTCCCGGTCGCTGCCCGCACAGAATACAAAACTCTGATGCTGGCATTCAAAGCAACCAAAGGTATGGCTCCCCCATATCTTGCAAGTATGATTGAACCCTACAAACCCTCCCGCGCACTCAGATCAGCTAACGCAGGGAAGCTGGAAGTACCCTCACTAAAAACGCCGGGACAACGCTCCACACGTCCCAAACTCTTCTCCCTTCTGGCTCCAAAACTGTGGAATGCACTTCCCATGGCAGTCAGAACTGCAGCATCACTCCCAATCTTCCGCCGTAGTCTGAAAACCCACCTTTTCAGACTCCATCATGGCCCATAGCACTTACTCTACCCTAGATAGCACTTCTGTAGACTTAGATAGCATTTGAAACAGACTTATAGCATGTTATGTAGACAGCACTAGAATTGCATTGTATATAGTCATAGCACGCCATAGTACATATGTATAGCATAGTAGGCCTAGTATATATGTAAAGTTTATACGTATAAATTTCATTATATAGATATTCCACTGTTACTTTCTTAGCTTACGCATGTTTCATGATGAATGTTTTTATGTGATGTATTCCCATGCTTTTGTTCTTGCTTAATGTAAGTCGCTCTGGATTAAGAGCGTCTGCTAAATGCCTAAATTGTAAATTGTAAATTGTGTGTGTGTGTGTGTGTGTGCGTGCGTGTGCGTGCGTGCGTGTTAACTTTCTGGAGCAGCACCCATGGCTTGGTTGCTTTCAACCAAGGTTCATGTTTCAGGTTGTTATTAGAGAAAGTAAAAAGATGAGTGTTTTTTCATTTGCTGCTTTCTTTCGTTTTAGGGATTTTAGCTGTTTTTGACAGGGGGGTGGGGGCATTCCAGTGTGGGGCTGTATTGTTTTACAAAATGTGGCCTCAAAAGATCACAGGATCTACTGAATGTGAAGGTCGCCTACTGGGGGGAAGCCACACTGTGTGTCGTATAGGCCTTATGTCATTCAGTAGATCCCGTGATCTTTTGTGGCCAAATGTGATTTCTTGGGGTCTGTAGGACTTTAGCAAATAATAACAAAATAAATCGCTATAAAATCTTGTAAAATAATACATATTTAGCCCCATGTTCGAATGCCCCCGCCCCCCCTGTCAAAAACAGCTAAAATCCCTAAAACGAATGAAAGAAAATAAAGAAATAATCACACCCGTGTGAACTGAGTGGTGCAATTCCCCCCCCCCCCCCCCCACACCTCTCTCTCTCTCTCTCTCTCTCTCTCTCTCTCTCTCTCTCTCTCTCTCTCTCTCTCTCTCTATCTCTCTCTCTCTATCTCATTAGCAGCACTATCCCTCTCTCTGTTTCTGGCGCCCCTTACTGGTACTAATAAGTCATATACTCGTGCTCATGGCCACATAGGTAGACAGACACATAGGTACAGTAGGTGGACACATAGGTAGACAGAGACATTGTTGGTTGTAGGAGTGGTTGCACCCCTCAAAAAGAACACTCACCTTTTACTTTCTCTAATAACAACCTTTTAAAAGATGAACCTTGGTTGAAAAAAAACCTAAAGTTGTCCTTTAAGCTGTCTTAACATTGAAACATGTATTATTTTATTTTATTATATTTATTTTCATGTCACTTATTGGTGTTAGTGAATCACCTGCCCATGCAGTCGTCATCAGTCACGTGACGTGACGACTGGGTTTAACCCATTCTGACCTGAGATCAGATTCATACGAGGTTTCCACTGAACACACACTGGTCCGATGAACCCATTCTGACCTGAGATCAGATTCTAAAAATGTCAGTCTCTCTTCGATTTTTCAAAAAATAGCAGACCTACAAGCTCGTAGCGCGCCACTCGGTGGCGCGCTACGAGCTTGTAGGTCTGCTAAACGTTGTGTCTTATTTATGGTGTATTGAATAAAAAGCAAACTCCTTGGAGCAAACCTGTGTGCGGACTCTCCTCCCTTCACTTAACATTGAAACAGTCATGACTTGTGAGAGAAGAAAGTATAGTACTTTATAGGCTAAATGTGTAATGACATAGGCCTATTTAAACTATGTTCTGTACGTGCAGTAATAGCCTATAATACGGGTGCAGTACTTAATTTAGACAGTTTTTTTTTTTTTTTTAGGCCTACAACTCTACAACCTATATCTCAAACCCTCACCCTAAACCTATAACCTCCCACGGGGCCGCACGCCTAAACCTTCACCACTTCACCACTTTCCAACCTATCTTCATATAATAGCTCCTCACTAATAATGATTCATCTACTGTATGTGAAAACGTAAAAATTAAATAAGCAGTTTAGAAACGACCTTCCAGTGACATCATCATTAGGCAGATATTTCTTTAAACAAGATTTCTTTACAAAAATGTTTAGATTTTCATCATCGTCAGAACGATGGCTTCCATTTTTCGCATTGCAACTTTTCAGGACTAGAAAGCCTGCAGTTTCTATTAGCTTGTATATTCCCCATCGATGATGTCACTGGAAGACGGTTTCTGAACTGCTCACAGCCCTCCATCTTAGAAAGAGTTAATATTTCACTCAATGGGGAAAAACTCCCTAATGTTAACATAAACCTCTATTGATCCCTGGTGGAAGAATCAATGTTCAACCTTGTCTCTCTGACACCTAGGTTGTCCGGTCACAGTTAGCCCGGGCAGCAGGCACCACCGCCAACACAACATCAGTGACAGTGAAACTTAGGCTAATTAAAAAATTCCACAATGTACAGTAGTATACTTCCACAATGTAATGCTCTCTAGCTGTTATACTCTCTCTGGAAAAGCCCTGAATTCAAATTCAAAAGTACCAAAAAGTACTGATTAATAATATGTTATGTGTAAAGTAACTTTACATTCCCATGGCCCACATTGACATTTGTCCATCTGAAACGATTTTGTGCCCGGGACCCCCATAAGAGAAGATTTGTCAAGATTTGAGGGGATGTGGCCGGTGGGAGCAAATACAGGCTACTGTATAGTATACATATCAATCTCTCGGGGTCCAAATACATATTATATAGTATACATCCATCCATGACGATGACAATGTTTGAGATAAAACACCGTTTCAGTCCCACAGATCCAAACAGGAGAAGTCATTCAGTCGTTCATCAGCACACATTTCATAGCTCACATCCTCCATCTAGTGGATACCACCCCGCACTGCAGCCAACATTTCCTTGTTTAACTTGAACTGGTATATCCATGATGAATCCCAGTAAAAAGCCAGTGTCATTGTGTTAGTTAACATGTGGGAAGGTCAGTCACCAAACACGGCACAGCAGATACAGTTACAGGATCCACATCCACTTCGGTGCATCTGGATTTGTGGAGCGCCTATACAGCCGCCTACACACAAACACAATAGGCCCTTCATTTTTGGCAACGCAGAAATGTGTGTGGGGAGGAATCAGTTGGGATAGTGCCATCGCTGGGGATAAAAGCAACAAACTCAAAGAAACACCATCAGTAATGGTTATCAAAATGTACAAGTCAAGTCAAGTCACCTTTATTTATATAGCACATTTAAAAAACAACAGAAGTTGACCCAAAGTGCTTTCCATATAAAAAATGACGTCATACTAAATTAAAATAAACGTTTAGCAATACTTCATATAAGAAAAATACATTTTTAAAGAACATGAAACAACAAATAGGATTTGAAACTTTCGATGGTTGGGCTGGATTTGAGCTGTAGTGGGAGACTATTCCAGAGTTTGGGGGCAATTACTGAAAAGGCCCGGGGTCGCCTATGGTTTTTTGGCTCGTTGAGGGGACAGCAAGGGGCAATTGGAAGGTTGACCCGAGTACCCTGGAGGCTGGAGGTGCAGAAACCAGGTCACAAATGTATTCCGGTGCCAGGCCATTTTGGGCTTTAAAAATGAACAATAGCATTTTAAAATGTATTCTGTGTTTCACTGGTATAACCAGTGCAGTTGGGCCAGAACCGAGGTTATGTGTTCGCTCATTCTGGTTCCTGTCAGAAGTCTTGCAGCTGAGTTTTGGAGATATAATTGTGGAGGTGATGAAAGCACGGATCACGGTTTCCAGGTCACGGTACGCTAAAATAGAAAAGAATGATGTACAATATACATCATTCACGATACACCCTCAAGTGTTTGCACAGTGCAGGACAAAGAAAGAAGGCACAGTCTGGTGAGGGAAGTTAAATATATATATATAAAAAATACAAAACATTTAGGTAAAAAGTTCAGGCCCGCAGTGTCCACGGTAAGCTGATGTGTTTAAATTGTGAATGGAGTTTCCAGGTGAAAGTATGAAGAAGTTGTCCATCCATCCATCCATCTTCAACCGCTTATCCGTAGTCGGGTCGTTGGGGCAACAGCTCCACCAGAGTGTTCCAAACTATAAAACATTTCAAATGTTCTTGTACAGCTGCACAATTCCACAGTAAGTAATGTCAAAGTTTGAATGGAGTTTCTAAGTGAAAGTGTGTATAGGAGTAGTTAGGTCCGGTGCAAAGGTTTTGCAGAGACAAAGCGTTTAAGATATCTATAGTTGTCTCACTGACAGCAGTACTTGAGTAAGTAGCCTTGCCGAGCCATGAGGCCCATAGGTCAGGAGCCTATCTCCTGTTTCTGTGAGGCAGCTTGATCTACAAGTACACCCCCTGGACATGACTTACCCCCAATCCAACCCTTGATGCTGAGTGTCAAGCAGGGAGGCCCCAGTCTTTAGTATGACCCGGCCGGGGATCGAAACCCGACCTCCCAGTCCCAGGGCGGACACTATAACCACAAGGCAACCACTGAGCTGGTACTTGTACTTGAGCACATGAACTTAATTCATGTTCAGTTCCCTCAGTGAAGCTTGTCTTGAAGCATGGCCTTCATTAGAAGACCATTCAACCGGGTTTGGGAGGACAATGATGGGTAGTTTAATTTCTGGGTCCTTGATGAGCGTCACATCAAGGATAACCTGAAGGGAAATATAATTACAATCATTAATTAGCTGTATGCGACGATACAACTAATTGCGTTGATTTAAATTACCCACACTCCGACAAATCGACATTCAAACGGCAACTACACTTCTTACAGACAGACAGACAGACAGACAGACAGACGTACCTTCAGTCTGTACTCCAGCTTGATAATCTTGCAGTTCAAGACGGAGGGAGGCAGCTCTGTCGGGAGACAGAAGGTCTTGCACACGGTCCTCCTGCTCGACTTCTCAACGGGCTCGTCCTTGTCCTTCAGGAGGGTCCGGGTTCGGCACAGCCTCTTGCTCTTCCTTCCACATTTGCCGAAGTAGCTCTTCTTCACGTACACCTCGAACCTGGGCCTGACACTGCGGGTGGAGTTGTTCACCACCTCCGCTGTGACGCTCACGGCCTCTCCTGCCGGAGAGAGAGAGAGAGAGAGAGAGAGAGAGAGAGAGAGAGAGAGAGAGAGAGAGAGAATGACATCATCAGTGTTTCTCAACCTTTTTCTGGATCTGGATTGAAAATCTCAAAAGATATAGCGCGGGTGGAGCAGTGGTAAAGTCCCTGCACGCCCGCCGCCACGGAGGTCGTGGGTTTGGTTCAAAATACCACATTGAAAACAAACATGGGTGCATTCTCCTTCTACAGCACCGTGACCCAATTGTGTGGATCGAATGCCCTGACCCCTTCCCTCAAAAAAAATAATGTCTGCTCACATTTTGTAACCTCACCTTGCAAGTATCCCATTTTCTCCGTGAACACGTTCATGGACACATTTCCAGATGCAAAGAAAACGACGTCTTTGTCCTTGCTGCCGTACTGCAGCTCCTGAAATGACATGACAGACTCAGTATGATTGTCACCTCCTGAAATGATATTGTATTATTCTCAGGATCTTCTCCAAAGCTAAACCAAACGGCCAATAAAGTATCAAAGAGATATCTACATATATACACATTCCAGCAGATACAGTACACAAGGTTCAAACATACTGTAAGGTGCATACTGCATATGTACACGATTAGACATTAAGGTAGGTTACTAAAGGGTAGTGTTTTTTTTTTTTTAAATGAACACCCTACTTGATCATACAGCATCGTTGAGAACCACAGTTTGAGGGTTAATCTTTTAACCAACACACAGACGTAAAGGGTGTTCAATATAGCATCGATTTATGAAGGGGAAAAAAAGATACCCCCCTCCCCCCAAAAAAAACTAAACAAAACAGAAAACCATGTATTAGGAATGGGAAGTCAACTTCCCCGCAACACTGACCATGAGTCCAGGCAGGGCCATGTCTGCTTTGGACACAAAGGTGAACTGGGTCTTGGCTTTGCGCGGTATCCTCATGGATCTGCTCAGCTTGGCCTGCAGGGAGTGGACCACCTTGCCTGACATGCTCTCGAAGGTGGACGGCAGACTCCTGCACACAATGTCACACACACACACGGCAAGGCGGCCATGTAGTTGTGGTCAAACACAATGTCAACATATAGCAAGACAGCCATATAAATAGTTATAGGTCAGACACAATGCATAGACCTCACATAAGTATAACTGTGGTCCCTAGGAAAAACAAACAAATCAGTTTAATAACTTGAACAGCTGTTTTAGAGGCCTATACTGGGAGTGTTGTGGGAGTCCCTGCCGGCACAAGATGTTTTCAAGTGGGGGTCAGGTGAGGGGACCAATAATATTTCTGGAAGTCTTTGACATGAACATGCTCTATAGGACTGTAGCTACGTACCTATCAGGTATTTCAAAGGTGAAAGGAAACACATGGCGGCCTGGTCCAATATCCTGGTGACCTGTAAACAAATGCACGTGGTTATGGCCCGATCACTAACTCTAGGTGTGAATGAGGCCTAAACAAACAAAATATTTGCTTTTGTGTGGTTTTTTTGGCACTGGAACCGAGTCAACCGACGTATCAAACATAATTTCCGTTGATGTTTTAGGCTTGGTAAAGAACATATAGAGCATACCAGTATATACACACTAATGTAATAATAATTTAGATATATATTTTTAAACACAAATCATCTCTTCGGGGGTCCCTGGCACAAAACATTTTCAGATGGGGGATCCCCACGGCCAAATACGTATCATGTTGGGTACCGATTTAGAAGGCATTTGTAGAATCGGCTCCGGGTTCTTCCTTACCTGCCATAATGGAGTGTACCACGGTGTAGTATGTCTCCGTGTCGCGGTAAAGCACGGGCTTGCGCTTTCCATAATACTCAGCGAAGCAGACTGACGCTTTGCCCTTGGCGGTGAAGGTCAGCGACTTGATCTTGGTTCGACCCAACGTCACCACGGTGATTCTGCCTGTGTCATCACCAACCAACGTTATTAGAGTTAGAAAACGTATGAAATACTGGACCTATAGATTTGCGGAAAATACATGTCTTAACTGAAAACAAAGCTTTACAAACAATGAAATTGTATTGTGTGTGTGTCCCTATTTTACCTTTGCCATACTATAGCTATATAGCATATCTATACCTGCACGCCATGGGCGACCGACCGGGCCTTCTGCTCGGCTGCCCCCCGAACTATGGAACGCCCTCCCCGCCCAACTGAGAGCACCACAGCCGGTTGACTCGTTTAAGAGAGGACGACTTAAGACTTTCCTTTTTAACAAAGTGTTTTTTATGTGTTCCCTTTTCTTAGATGGTTTTAATGGTGCAATGCTTCTTATGTTTTTAAGTGTGTTATAAATAAAATCCATTATTATTATTATTATTATTATTATTGACACGTCACATGTACTTTAGAAAATTTAGAAATGATTGCCTTATAATAGGTTGTCAATGGTGGCATATTGGATTAAGGCAAATTTAGGGTATTTGCAGTGAGCATATTATGGTAGATTTTTTTTTATCCTGGCTAGTAGACCTATAATCAAGTCCTGTCAGAATCAGGTGAGAAACAAAATAATCCAATTTTGTCCAACCTCTGCCATTTAATTACTGGACTCTGAACTCGTTCAAATCTGCACCTGACTTGTTGATAACCGCAACTATTGGGTAAATATGGAATCCATTCTCTCTGGATTCAAAATAAACCTCTGCAAGGCCGACAGTAAAAGTGGATGTCAATGTTATCACAGTCTTTCCAGTGAAAAAATGGCAACTAAAAAAAAATAAAAAAAAAAGGTCAACCAAAGAACTAGATTTTTTTGTACAGGATTTCCTCACTGGTCAGTCGGAAAACATTGAGGAATCTAGCAGGCATCCAATGTCAGTTATGTCTACTACTATGACTACACATGCACCTCATATACTATAACACCACAAAGGCATTAAAAACAAGGCTTACAGACATCCCAAAACAAACTGGTCTGGCCCACAACCCATTTAACCCCTGCTCATTTTGCTAGGGTATAGGATGGCCCAGGGTAGAGGACAGAGTATAGAAACTTCCAATGAGCCTGGTCTACCAGATCACATTACACCACAAAGACTACCCTATACCTGCAGTGCAAAAACATGTAACCAGAACCGATACTGAAATAGAATTTAAATACCACAATAATCTTGCCTGTTATTGAATCCCCGTTGGTGAAGATGTCTCGACCGTTGAGAGTGTCGTATTCGATGGTGAATTTACTGACGGTCATGTTTGTCTTGCTTCAAACTGAACTTAGATCAGCATGTGTGGGTGGGAAGAAACAGACTGCTTTCAGTTGAACTACAGCTGTGAGTGTGAAGGAATGAGCAAAGACTGGAACAACACAAATTAGCAAATAACTGGTTTTACTATAGCATGCATCGTAAACTAACCACACCCAGTTCGGGTGATGTTCATTATGTAGGCCCGGGGGATGATGGAGAGGGTCACTACATTTTTACACTCACTCAGTCCAGAGGGTCACATTGCATAATAATCTCGGGCAGAAACCAGAAATCAGGCCGAAGGCCAGGGGGGAGAGTATGTTTTGCACACTATCAGTCCGTCCTTTCCATCCGTCTGTGTGTCCTTCCGTCCGTCCGTTATCAGCTAATCTCCGTCACCGTTGGCCCGATCCATGCCAAACTTTGCACACACACTCCCTGGATGCCAACCGTGAACCTCTGCCCCAAATATTCCTCAACGGCCTGTTATAGTTTGTTAAATGTGTTTGTTATGAAGAGAATGAAGCGTCAAACACAACCCAGCACTCCAAAAGCAAGATGTTTTTTTTTATTGAAAGTATAATGTACAGTATAATGACATCCGATATGGTTTGTCAACAGTGTCACTGGTTCTCAAGACATTTTCACGAGTTGAATCTGAACAATCTCCAATCGTGCTGAGCAACAATGCTCAGGCACAGTGGTAAAGTAGAGCTGCTTGTGTACTACACAAACACAATAGGCTCTATGCACATAATATGCCATTTCGGAAATAACTCTTCTTTACTTCCGGGCCTCTTCAGTACTTGAGTCAAAGTATGCTGTAGAGTAGATACTCAAATATTTACTCAACTACAGAGTGAAAGTTGCTCTGTCAAATTTGTACGTGAGTTAAAGTACTCGGGAGTGCTGGCTTACAAAAACTCAGATGTATTCAAAAGTACAATTTACAAAGTACAATGTATTTTTTTTTATACACAATACATTGCTGTATTCATTGAAATGTAGACCCCCCCCCCCCCCCCCCTCTCTAAAAAAAGACAAGTTTCAGTGGAAATAGCAGATCTACAAGTTTGGTAGCTTGCTATTTCCACCAGTCAAAAGTGAAATGTTGGTCTTTTAAATGTACATAGAAAAGTCATAATATAATAAAGTGAAAAGATAAGACTTACGCCATAATCATGACGTTGCGTTATCCAAAGTCCATGACCAAATCTCTCTAGATATTGATATAATATCAATAAAATATATTGCCCACCCATAGAAACTACTCCATTTACATGACAGCTATATCTTCAGGATTATATGGTTAATACTGTAAAGCAAGTGCTATAGTAGTGGTTAAATAGCTCTATATTCTGATAGCAATCATTGCTACTGTACAGAGTCCTTACAGTAACAGGGGTCTCCCCATCTCTCCATCTCCTAAGGACGACGCACTGTAGGAAGAGAAATACATTTTCAGGCAGGTAGCCATTTTCAGCCAATCAGGAGATTATCCAATCTCTCCCGATTGGATGAAATTGGAATCCCGACGTGAGCAATGCATTTTCTCGCTACTGAAGAGCTGGAGAGAGAGACCCCCTGCTAATGAACAAACACTCTACATAGCAACGATTAATATCAGAATATAGAGTTATCTTACAGTTATTTTACAACAACAACAAAAATCACTTAAGGAAGTCTTCAGACAGCGCCGGATACATCCCATACGAGCCATAAGGGGGCGGGGGGGCATCCCCACTTTGTGTGGGGTTGCTCAATGCCGGCGGCTGGCCCCCAAATGCTGGTGGGGCCCCGGGTGTCCCTGATGCAGGTTGGGCGCCGGCGGGGACCCCGAATGCACTTTGGGTTCCGGGGGCCCCAAATGCAGGTTGAGCCCCGGGGGCCCCGAATGCAGGTTGAGCCCCGGGGACCCCGAATGCAGGTTGGACACCGGGGACCCCGAATGCAGGTTGGGACCCGGGGGCCCCAAATGCAGGTTGAGCCCCGGGGGCCCCGGATGCAGGTTGAGCCCCGGGGACCCCGAATGCAGGTTGGACACCGGGGACCCCGAATGCAGCTTGGGACCCGGGGGCCCCAAATGCAGGTTGGGCTCCGGGGGCCCCAAATGCAGGTTGAGCCCCGGGGACCCCGAATGCTGGTTGACCCACATGGGCCCCAAATCCTGGTTGGCCCCCCGGTGCCCCGAATGCAGGTTGGACACCGGGGACCCCGAATGCAGCTTGGGACCCGGGGGCCCCAAATGCAGGTTGGGCTCCGGGGGCCCCAAATGCAGGTTGAGCCCCGGGGACCCCGAATGCTGGTTGACCCACATGGGCCCCAAATCCTGGTTGGCCCCCCGGTGCCCCGAATGCAGGTTCGACACCGGGGGCCCCAAATGCAGGTTGGGCTCTGTATGCCGGTGGGCCCCCGTATGGCTGACCACCAAAAGCGGAGTAAGCCGGAGGCTGTTCCGGCGCAGGGGCCCCGACGAGGGGCCCAGGGGTCCGCATGATGACGATGGGGAACTTGATATGCGGGTCGGACGCGTACTTCACATCTAGATAGACCTGCAGGAAACACACAGTGATGTTTGACTTCAACAAAACATAAGCATAAACGTCTTTAATGCTGTAGGAAATACCTGAGTCCCGTGGTGGGAGTTTTGGTGAATATTAAGTACCGGTATAGTTCTGGTCATTTTGTGGGTTCTGGGGGCCACTCATTAAAAATATATTAATCTACAAGTATACCGTATTATAAAATCCCATACCGTTATATATGCCTATTCTGAATGCTGTGTTATACTTCACCGTGCAACGGTGGCTTTTTTTTTCTTTCTTCAACAATCGTTAAAGGGATTGTGACATTAAAAAAATGGTTTTTGAATTGTTCTTATTTCTTTTAGGTTTTCTAAGCTCAATTGCACCCAAAAAACCTGAACTTTTAACATTCAGTAGACTTTCTGTGGTCTGGGGTTTTCTGGCTCAAACAGGTGCTCTGATTTGCCGGCAGTTTGTGATGTAAGAGCCTGCAAATCCCATATATGTCAATGGGATTTGCCAGCAGATGTCACTGTTTTCACTGTTTGCCTGTTTTCATTGTAGCTCAAAAGGCTTCCAAACCCCAAAGAAAACTCCAGACCACAGAAAATCCACTGAATGTTCAAAGTTCAGGATTTTGGGTGTAATTGAGGTCATAAAACCTAAAAGAAAAACGAAAAATAAAAATAAATTAAAATGAATGTCATAAAACCTTTAAAGCATGTGCACACAGACTTTTGATCTTCAACTCATTATCAGAGAGAACTTATATACCCTAAGCCTGTGTTCGGCTTTGAGGATGCCACAGTTGTGGATGGACGCCTCCGTCTCAGGGGGGATGGTGACGGTCCTGGAGACCGTCTGGTGACCCGAAGGCGGGATGACGTCCCCCACCTCTTTGAGGAGGTCTGAGGTGTGCACCCTCCTCGCGCCCTGCGCAAAGAAGCTGTGCTTGGCGTAGAGGCAGTACTTGGGCTTGATGTCCCGGGACGAGTCGTTCTGGATGGAGGCCACCACGTTGATCCCCTCTCCTGGACAACACACACACACACACACACACACACACACCAGGGGGGGGGAGTGTTACGTTTATTTTGTTATGGCAAATCTTGATTCCGTTTTAGTCACATCATAGTCTCTTGAATGAAATTTCCATTTTAGTAAGTCGGAAAGGTTTTAGTTTTAGTCAATCTTTTTGCCGGTCACAGTTCATTTTGTCGGCTAAAATGTATTTTAACCCATTCTGAACGGGAACCCATTTTTGTGTTGGCATCATGTTATGCTTTAGCTATTGAAAAATAGCAGATCTACAAGCTCATAGCGCGCCACCGAGTGGCGCGCTACGAGCTTGTAGGTCTGCTATTTTTGAAAAATCGAAGAACGACTGACATTTTTAGAATCTGATCTCAGGTCAGAATGGGTTGATCAGACCAGTGTGTGTCCAGTGGAAACCTCGTATGAATCTGATCTCAGGTCAGAATGGGTTAAGCGAGCCCTGATGGGAGTCGTGATGGCTCATTTTACACTTGGTTGCATGCTGAAAATGGCCGATCTACAAACAGCAGCATGGATAATAACGCGTTGAGGAGCTTGTAGATCTGCTCTTTCCAGAGCACAAAACTCGCCAACTGAACATAAAATGTCTTTTTTAAGTTCTCTCACCTTGGCAGTATCCCATCTTGTCCAGGTCGACGTCCATGGCGACCATTCCGGATGTAAACAGCTTCATCTTCTTCTCCTTGGTGTCATGTTGTGGGTTCTGGGAGAGGAAACACAAAGGACACCATTCCACTCCCGACCCACTAATGGCAAAACTAGCAAAAGCCTGCTTTAACAATCAAAACTCCACTGAAAGTAAAAATGAACAAATAACACTAGAATAATAATAATTGTAATAATAATAATAATATAAATATAGTCATACTACTACTACTAATAATAATAATAATAATAATAAGGGTAATAATAATAATACAAACTAATTATAAATGATGTTAGCCTTGTTAAATCATCTCATACCATCAGTTCAGGGTTGTGGTTGGGGACAACTTTGGGGATGAAGGTGAGTTTGACGATGTCTGTGCTGGGCAGTCTCATGGACCGGCTCAGGTGGGCCTCCAGGAAGTACTGGATTTTACCAGTTCCACCGAGTCCTTTGAAGGTGGGAGGCAATTCCCTAGTGGAAAGGATGAGAGGTACCAATCAGCCTTAATCTCTATCTACTAGGGCTGTCAAATTATCAATCCAATTTTGGATTAAATTATATGTATTTGTCCAATACTCCAATTTTCACATGTTTTAACAAAAGAATATTTGGAAAATTGCAGATATCTGGGCCATGGCTCAGCGGTCCAGGCACCTTGGCTGGTAATCCAGTCTGGCAGTGTGCCGCGGGTTCGACTCCCGATCCCGACGGCCTTTACTGCATGTCTTCCCCCCCCATCTCTCTCCCCATTTAGTCAGTAGTCCGCCTACTGTCTGTCCCTCCAACAAAATTATTAAATAAAGGCGAAAGCCACAAAAAAAAACATTAAAAAAAAAGAAAATTGCATATATGCGCTATTTTCAAATAGCCGAAGCATAAGTGGATAATGTATTGTAATAATAGTCTAAATCTATAAGTAACTAGTAACTGAAGTTTTTTGAATAATTATAGTGGAGTTAAAGTACAATATTTTCCTCTGGGATGTAGTGGAGTATAGAAGTAGGCTAATGTATGTAAGTATTGGAAGTACTCCAGTAAAGTAAAAGTAGGCCTACCTCTAAATTGTACTTTTGAAAATACATTGCATGGATGCAACTGGGACGTATCCTCAGTGATGTATCCCAAGGTCATCAGGGCACAAACTCAATACAAAGACTGTTAACTGTGAGTGGACGACCCAATTAAGCATTACACTTGCAGGGTCCATCCTGTTCAATTCATCAAAACATTTAGAGACGTACAAATAGACACTTCTATATAGTTAAAGAACAGAACAGGAATTCATCATAAGGGAAGCAAAAAGGGAAAAGAAACATATACAGTGAATACAGTTTCGAATTGCAGCCGTCCGTAGTTGCCCTTTGAGAGCGGTTTTGAAGGAGTCAAGGGATCCACATTTTGGTGGCATAGGAGCGAAAAGAATTTAGTCCCTTGTTTGTGCCGAATCTGGGTTGTACATGGTTTGTTGCACTCCCTCTGGTGTTGTGGGTGTGGACTTTGTTTTGATTAAGGAAGTATTTAGACAGGTACGTCTCACCAGGTCCACTCCTGCTCTCACCAGGAGTACAGCTAGGACCTGTGCGTTGCACCAGACTCCCAGCACCAGGACCTGTGCGTTGCACCAGACTCCCAGCACCAGGACCTGTGCGTTGCACCAGACTCCCAGCACCAGGACCTGTGCGTTGCACCAGCACCAGACTCCCAGCACCAGGACCTGTGCGTTGCACCAGACTCCCAGCACCAGGACACTTCGTTCAGGAGTGGTGGATTCGTGAGCTGCAATGGTTCTGCAGGCTTGAGTAAATGTACTTTAGTTATTTTACACAACTGGCCATCTAACATGTGTCACATGTAGATGGCCAGTGGTGGATTGTGTATAGAATAATTATTATGCACTCCGACTAGTTAGGTAAAATATGCATAGTATAATTTGTAATTGCCATCACCTGAGACCACACATGACACCCTGCATGCAACGTTGCTTGCCACCTCTTCAAGGCGCTGAGGGATCCAGCTGTTCGTGAGATTATTCTCCCCAAATAAATGGTAAATGGTGCATTTATATATAGCGCCTTTATCCAAGGCGCTTTACAACGTGTATAACATTCACCCATTCACACACACACACACACACACATTCATACACTGATGGCGGAGGAAACCATGCAAGGTACTACCAACCTGCACACACTTCGACACTATAGCTCTGGGATCGAACTCCTGAGCCACTGCCACTTGGCATCTTGTCAATAGAAAAATCCCATTGACTCAAATATTTCTCCATTCGGTGGAATATTTTATTTATTTATCTTTACTATAGAGACGAGAGGCTGCGCTATACCGAGGGTGTATACGGGCAACTGCTGAAGTAGTAGACAGCTTGGGAAACGGAAAGGTTCCCAGTTCAAACCCCGGGCTCCCCCAGAGTTGGTGTCGAATGGACGGTGTCCTTGAGTCACTGAACCCCTATATAAGTGTTCCTGATGACTTGAGCAGGTCGATGCTTTGCATCATGGCTTCCTCCGCCGTCGGTGTGTGAATGTGTGTGAATGGGTGAATGTGAAGTACATTGTTAAAGCACGTTGGAGAAATTATAAATATGTATTCTTCATATAGGTCCATTGGATGTGACTTACTGGTCAACAGGAAACTGAAAGGTGAATGGATAGACGTGGATGCCTGGGGCAACAACATTGCTATCTGAAAGAAAGAATCAAAACTCATTATCAAAAAAAACTTTCATACCTTTCATTATACAAAGGCAATTCAAAGTGCTTGAATAAAACAAATAGAGTGCAACAATGCACAGAATGCAATAGATACAATTACAATAACAGAGCATATAAATTAGAACAAATACTCAATGAAAGAAATAATAAAAAAGTGACAGCACACATATTCATTTTTTTTTAAATTGGACTTAAAAAAGGATAATGTTTTTTTTGGGGATTGTTTTGGGCATAGTAGTGAAATGCTGCTTCCATGTTTTGTTCCAACTACTGTATGGGAACAATTAATAGGCCAGCCCCAACTGACCTACGTGTTCAATCTAGGGGGTGTTCTTTCTAGCCTCGGTCCCAGCCTTACTCATCTGCGAAGAGAAAGGGTTCATAATGGCTCCAGCACGTCTGAGATGTAGCTGGGCCCAGAGCCACCGAGACATTTTATAGACAAGTAACACAATTTCAAAAATCCATTCTCTGGGAGACTGGTAGCCAAGAGTTTTAGTACTGGAGTAATATTATCAGATCAGTAATTGTCAAAGAGGTTTTCTTGAGAGTCCTGTGAGCAAACCATTAGGCCTACAGTAATCCAGTCTACTGGAAAGTGTACAATAGGTCCCAGACAAAACATGAAAACAAGCTAGGCCTACAATATCTTGATGTTGGCAGTTCACTTACATGGTTTCCCACACTCATCGGTCAATAGTGGTTGACAATCCTCTTTTGAATCCTCTTCTGAAAAACAAAAAAAACAAAAAACAAAAATTATATATCGGTATATATAGGGCCTATATCATTTAAAAAAGGGAAAACCGCTGCCAAGGAAGGGACTGCACACTCCAGGGAACAGAGACGGTCCATTGGTCCGATCGACAAATCAAACGCAGCTTGCGGAGTCAGTTCAGTCAGACAACCTCAAGGGGGGTTCTTGCCATGTCCATGCCCTCGGGCGCATATACACGTGTATTACTAAGGTACTACACTCATGCTCCTTCCTACCTGCCTATGTTGACGTGGCAGTCAGCTGACCATTTGTCATGTTATTTAAGCTCACCTCAGTCTCTGTTCTTCCTGCTGTCTTTCTCCTGCTGTCAGCGTCCCCGGACCGTTGGTATGCGCCTGTTTGCTCCCACCGCCTCCCCAGCACCACCAGTGGGCTCTGCTTCATCGTTCCCCATGGGGGGGTTATTGTATATCTATCTCCCTGCTCTTATGTTTTATGTTGTTGCTAATCATGCCGAGCAGGGAGAAATCCAGCAGAGCCGAACGCCAAGTCAAATATCATATGCACACTTGTTACTCATGCTGCAATAAATATTGTTTAATCGTGAGTTGTCTGACTGAACTATACCTCAAACCCTCACCCTCACCCTAACCTCCCCCGGGGCAGACACCTAAACCTAACCTGCACCCACCCTCTCCCGACCCCCAGCGCACCTCGGACCAATGCTCCTTCGGAGCAATGGTCCGTCGGATCATAGGGTGCTTCCCCAACTTACTGTATCAACTTATTTATTAGCATGACGCGATGATCAATAAGTTGATGCCGTAAATTGTCCGTCTCTGCATGGAGTGTGACTGCATCCCTTCCCTGGAAGGTCCCCCCCCCCCCTTTTGAAGTCTATGCCTGCTAACTATGCTGACTTGCACCTGGCTCCCACGGGTCTTTTTGGATGTGCAAGAGTCCCTTTTTTGTCTCATTTAGGCATAGTATGTGTGTAATTGTGTTAGTAAATGTTACCACAAAAAAGCTACAGATGTCCCTATACCCACTTCCCACCAATGCTGTAGGCTATATACATTTACGTAGGCTACGTTCAATCAAATCATGCATATTTTACAATAACTTTTTTTTTCTTTTTACATTTTGAGAATTGGGAACAAAATATAGCTACCGGTATGCATGCACTTACCTTGTTCTTTTTGCTCTCGAATAAAGAACTGTTTGAGGCTAAAGTATTTCTCTTTAGATGAATAGGACACGGTGACTTGGCCGTGCCTCTCAGACCAAAATACCTTCGCCTTGCCTTTAAACTTGATCCACAGACTCTGGATGTGGCACTCTTTGGCCAGCTCCACTTTGATCTGGCCCGTTACAAAGTCTCCATTAGTCCAAGTGTCCTTGTCATTGTTGTTGGGGTTGTGGCTCACGCTGAAGCTCTTCACTGTTTTCGACATTTTTTCCCATAAAAAACAATGCTTTTCTCTTTTTTTGTCTTCTTTTTTTTGTTGCATAAAAATGATCCCGACACATGCAACAGATCAACAGCAGCTTTCACTGTTCCCTTTAGTTATTATGGGTGTGTTTTGATCCTATCACCCGAAGGAACGACGCGCTGTGATTGGCCAGTTTGGTTGTTCGTGAAGATATAAAAACAGGAAAAACTGGTTTGGATGGGGGCGCTGGAAGGTATTTATACCAGGGGGAGCTGAAGGGTCGCGAGGCCGCGCGAAAAATGTGAGAAGCCCCTGACTGCAGCCCGCAGACCCCGCCCACACCCCCTATGGTTACACCCAGCCCCTTGAGTGAAGGGTACAATACTTATTAATTATCAATGTTTATAAGTTAAATACCGAAATTAAACTAAAAATAATTATGTATAAATTAGCCTATATTTTATTTAAGACATAGTAAAAAATCGCTAATCAAAAAACCATAGGCTACCTACTACTGATTAAAATTCTTAGTAATAATGAATGTTTATAGTTTAATATAATATAATAATACCGAAATTATTTATAGGCCTAAATGGTAAATGGTGCATTTATATAGTGCCTTTATCTAAATAAATCTAAATCTATCTAATCTAAATCCTGATATAAAAAGCTTGTTTCATGGTAGGCCTAATCAGGGCCGGATTTAGCCAGCCCCACTAAGGTGGGCAGACAGAATTTGGGGTGTCAAACCACCAAAATGCATAGAAAACTATATGCTATCATCATCAGTTCATCTATCTTCTCTTTGACCAACAGTATGCTAACCCAATTGCCCTTCCTGCCACTACCCTCTGCATTTACCCCGGGCTTGGGACAACTTGTGCAACACAGGAAATGCTTTCTCGTATGTCTTCATGGGTTTAGACACAGTGGCCAGGTCTGTTTCGTTTGGACAACATAAGTTCCCTTTTCAGAGTTGCGTAGTCTGTTCCAGTTCCAGTAAGAGCATGCAAAGGCTCCAACAAGGTTGAGTCTAGAAATCTCTCAGAATAGGGTACAAGGCTTGATATGGTATGATATGATTATGATACTATTGACATACTTTTGACTCCACTATACCTTTCTAAGCCTTATATTTCAAATAGTGAAACTAGCAGATCAACAAACTTGCAGTTTCTTTTTTAACGTCTACATTTTAATATAGACAGAGTTTTAAAGGCCTGCGCACTTACATTATTGTAAAAGAAAGCACTCCAGTACTTCAACTCACGTACACATTTGACAGATAATATTCCACTTGAGTCGTACTTTGACTCAAGTACTGGGGTTGGTTTGTTGTTGTTGTTCATCCATGTCTGACTATATATTTGTAGATTTCTCATTTGCCAAGATGACCAAGTTCTTTTTTCTTTCGTGCAACATGGTGCGACGGTAGGGGGTTAGGACACGTGCCAGTGTGGAGAAGGAACTCTCACATGACGCTGAAGACACACCAATTACAAGGGCTGTCACATACAACTTGTGCAACACAGGAAATGCTTTCTCGTATGTCTTCATGTCATAGAGTATATATACTCTAAGCTTCATGTGTTTAGACCATAGAGTTATGCAAGTGGACGGGAGGAGAACTTGGGTGTCTTCTCTATTGTATATATACTCTAAGGTTTAGACACAGTGGCCAGGTCTGTTTCCGTTTGGATAACATAACTTGGCCAACTTTGGCTTTGCAACAATGAGTTCCCTTTTCAGAGTTGCGTAGTCTGTCCCAGTTCCAGTAAGAGCATGCAAAGGTTCCAACAAGGTGGAGTCTATAGAAATCTCTCAGAATAGGGTACAAGGCTTGATATGGCTGTCATTAGGTCTAAATTCTTCTTTGAGAATCTGTTTTCCATCTCTGAAATGGCCCTGTCGAGGATGCTGAGCAAGGATCTTTTTTTTTGAGAGACTGAGAGGGGGTGATGGTGGGGTTATCAGTATCTGTATAGCTGGGGTAGCCCCAGACCTCACTTTGACCCCATATTATTGCTTATAGCAGCTTTAAGTAAAAGTAGCAATACTGCAACATATACATATTCTGTTAGAACTAAAAGTGTGGAATTCAAAATGTACATAAGAAAAAATACAAAAGTATTGGCTTAAAAATGTACTTACAGTAGGCCTATACCAAAAGTAAAAGTAGGCCTACTAAGTAGGCCGATAAACTTTATTTTCTTTGTGTTTGAGCATATAGAATTACTCCTGCTTCGTGGATCTGTTGCTGGAGGCGTGGTTATGTGTAGGAGGTTTTCGACGCGGCTCATTTTCTTCAGTGTGTGCTCTGTGTTGTGTTCTGAACACTTCTCTGTTCTCTGTTCTTTTGCGGTATGGGTTCATTGTTGGGTCTAAAAATGCTGCGCAGTGCCCACCCAATCAGAAACGCTACAGATATTTTGTGATATTTTTATAGGCAAAAAAATAAAGGATCCCCATAACTTTTGATTGGGTGGGCAGGACGCACGTTTGGGTGGGCTGTGCCCACCCCTGCCGCCCCCCCCTAGAACCGGCCTTTATTTCTATTATTTCTAGTATTTAATTATCAATGTTTATAAGTTAAATACCGAAATTAAACTAAAAATAATTATGTATAAATTAGCCAATATTTTATTTAAGACATAGTAAAAATCGCTAATCAAAAAAATCATAGGCTACTACTGATTAAAATTCTTAGTAATAATGAATGTTTATAGTTTAATATAATATAATAATACCGAAATTCTTTATAGGCCTAAATGGTAAATGGTGCATTTATATAGTGCCTTTATCTAAATAAATCTAAATCTATCTAATCTTAATCCTGATATAAAAAGCTTGTTTCATGGTAGGCCTATACAATGTCTTATAACAATGGAATCAGCATGATATAACGTAATAATGGAAAATTCCATACAGATTATGACATCAATAGTCCAATAATAATAATACTAATACTACTACTACTACTACTACTACTACTACTACTACTACTAATAATAATAATAATAATAATAATAATAATAATAATAATAATAATAATAAAGTTGTGCAATTGCTATAGTCTGGCAACCAGATTATTGCCCACTCACAATATGTTGCGTAATGTTGCGCAACAGTATGTGACTCTTATTGTGTTGTTGTTTGGGTTAGATTTCTTTAAACCTGGTGCAGGTGAAAGTAAAACTACAATAGGTTTTTGCTGTCTCGTCATGTTGTGTCTGTCAACTCACTCGCTGTGCATTCTGCATTCAGCATGCTCTGATAGACATGTCAAACAAATTCTCCTCTCCACCAGTAGGGGGTGCTGGAGCACCCTCCGCACCCCCCTTCCAGCACTGGTTATGGCATCATGTCATTTCAGCGGACCCCATCAGTATAGCCTACCCCTGCATTGTCTTTTCTCCTAGATTTATCCTGGCTGGATTTGGTATCAAACTCCCCATATTCACCGAAACACAGGAATATCTCTGCTGTCGGGAAGAAACCTCTAACTCCAAAATGTACATTTTTCAGGAAATGAAAAATTTAAATACACATTTTTCAGGAAATTAATAAAACCTTATATTTTGAAGAGGTTTTGTCCGAAGCAACACACAGACGTAAAGGGTATTCAATAGCACTGATTTATGGAGTTAGGAGGTTTGCTCCCAACAGCAACGATAGGCCTATGTTAAAACTGGTTTCTTGGGGAGGACCCCTAGACCCACAAATTGAGACCCTGTCCAACGTTGTGATTGGCAGGAATAGTGTTCAAATGGTTTAATAGTCCCCTAAATTAGTTGGATTTCTGTTTTTAAAGCTCTCTTGTCTCTTTTCCAGCTAGTTGCATTATAATGGCTGAAACTGTAGGTATACCCATCAATTTCCAAAGCTATAGTAAAGCAAGCCTGATAAAAGTATCAAATTCCCAAAATTCACCATTACATCTACTCTGTGAAATAAGTTTCCCCACAGTGCATGGCATGGTCCATGCAATGTTGGCAGCCCTGGGCAGTGCCGGTGTGAAGTCGGCATGGTTCTTCTAGGCATGGGCACGACAGGGGGAAATGCCCCACCAAGAGAGAGAGGGGGAGAGAGAGATAGAGAGAGAGAGAGAGAGAGAGAGAGAGATAGAGAGAGAGAGAGAGAGAGAGAGAGAGAGAGAGAGAGAGAGAGAGAGAGAGAACACACTAGCACAGGGAGTGAGTCATCATCAATTCATAATAATAACCTTTATCAGCTCAGAGTAGGCCTACAGTTTTTTTTTTTTTTTGTTCTTTTGGTCGGGACAGTGTATATTGATGAACATTACATTAATATGTGCAGTCACGTGTAATTATACCAGATTTAGCAAAACTTGCTTATTTCCATCTGCAGTCCCCAGACATCAAACATCATGGTATAGGCCTATGCCCTATATATACTGATTCCCCATATCGGGCTTCCGTTTAATTAATTCACTTCAGGCCCTCATTTTCAATGTAGCCGACACAATCATCAACAGAGATGACATTCACATTCACCAACATCAACATAAGCACAAATGCAGTATAGGCTACATGAATCAGAAGACATGAGAAAACACTCAAAAATATTAAATAATTGAACAAAGCAAAATTGTTGAAAAGCATTGCCCTGAATGGAAGGAACCTTGAGCATCAGGAAGTCACACGAGCGGGTCTGCAGCCTATAGGTAATGGTATACGGTTCTAGAACATCCCAGAGAGGGCTTTAAAAATAAACATATAAATGCTTTACTATGTATATATGCCTCTCAGAGATAGAGAGGATAAGCCTGCGTTGCCATAAAGTGTACAATGAAGGGAACCATAAATGTCACCAGGCAGTGACCCGTCATAGGGCAAAATGGTGTTGAGGCGCTTTACAATAAGGAGCAGCAATTCTATAAGTAATGTCTCCTTTTAGTTAATATGTGTGTTTCTATATGGACAAGGGCAATAGCCCCAAGTGCGATAGCCCCGTGACCCTCTTGACACTTATTGATTTGGCTATACATAACTGCAGGGCCACTCCTATATAGAGCCCACTCCCACACCCGTCCCAACCTGACAAATATTACTATCATGAGTATTGTTAATGTGTAAAATGATGTTAAATGTCTATACATTTGAATTATGACTTTCATAAAGACATTTGAATTAATTGATTTGAACCAATTAACTGAAAATATTATTTGTAGGCCTATTATTGTTGTGTATTCCAGTTGTTCTCAAACGTTTTCACATCAAGGACCCCCGGATGAATATGCTTTTTGGCCATGCATGCATGGACCCCCATCTGAAACTATTTTGTGCCAGGGCAGGGATACCCCCATACTGTCACGGTGTGTCAGGTGAGGACCCAGAAGCAGAACCAAGCAGGCAAACTGATGCAGTCCAATATATTTATTAACATAAACTCACAGTAAAGTGTAGCAGGACAAACACAGTAACAATGAATTATAATCTGACAAGGGAACACTGAACACAGGGAGGTTTATAAAGACTAGACACAGGTGCAACAGAACAACAATCAACACTGGTATTGGCTGGGAGACTAACAGGACACAGGTGGAGAAAACTAGTAATCACAGGGAGGTGAGACAAGACAGGCAGAACAAACAGTAACTAGGGAAAACAGGAAACACTAGGACAAGACTACATAATAAAAGTATACAACAGACTGATAACGTGACACATACAAGATAATGCAGTTGTTAAAAATGTTTCTAAACATCACACCTGTGTGAACTGAGCGGTGCAACTATACTTTTATTACTTGCGCAAGCAGAGGCGCAAGTACTGCGATCGACTGGGTATGTCGGTGTTGGCCACCGGCCAAGGTACAGTAAATGTTTGGTGATCAGCGCTGCATGGGTAATAATATGTATATAGGCTATAGAGGCGTATGCGCGTGACATCATCATCAAACCTGGAAGTTATGCAGGAATGTGCCTACTGAGGGGTAAAAACTACTTTCTGGCCTTGACAACCCATGCATCAAAACAGAAAAGTCCAATATGATTGCATAAAACAACGTTAAACAAAGTTGGTATTGCATGTTTGCTTTGCGACTCGATTAGCCACTCGATGTGCCAGGATTTAAGGATGTGCATACCCTCTATTTCTATTGTTAGTCTCTGGAGTCTTTATTGGCAGCTGCAGAGCTGCCACGGGTGCCCACTGCCCAGACAGTCTGCCCAGTGCCGACCTAATGGTGCCCACCCTGCAGCCCCTGACAACCAACTGACCAATCACAGCGTGCCATTGTTCCTTCGGGCTATGGGATCACACCACTATAAATAAAGTTGTTGTTGAGATACAGGATAAAGATTGATTCCTTCTGGGAGGAAGCCGGGGGGGGGGGGGGGGGGGAACTTTGATTTATAGAAACAAAATGCCGGGCACAATCAAGAACTTCACGATCCAACACCATCGCTTGAATGAAAGCGACACTTTCACCAGGGGAGACACTCTCACGGGCCAGATCGTTCTGGACGTGGGCAAGGAGGTTCGCGTAGAGACTCTGAGCATAATGTTCACGGGGAGAGCTGTCGTCAAGTGGGAAGAGAAGCTGGGCAGGAGCACCACGTTATGCTTCGCTACGGACTATTACTTACTCTCTAAGAACTTTTATGTTCGAGACCGAAAGCCAAAGGAAGGTATGGCATTATTATTTTTTTAGAGGTGTTGACAAGTGATTGTTTTTAAATTGTTTTGATTTGGAATGGACAGTCAGTGAGGCTGCGATGACGGCAAATTAATATAAGGGCAAATCCAGGGCACACTCCTTTGATTTAGCCGCGACTCAATCACTCATACATAACATAATAAATGAACACCAGAATGGTTTAATTCAGTGGTTCTCAACCCGTGGGTCGTGACCCATGCAGGGGGGTCCCCACATGATTTTGGTTCACATATGATGTTAAAAGACCTATAACATAAAATTCAACTTTTTCCATTTATTGTGTGTTTTCTATCCCCACAAATAACCAATTTTGAACAATCATATTATAGGTGCTTTAATGGAAATTGCTCTCAGGAACAGCTCAACTTATTTTGTCCTCATGGTGATGTCAGACTCATCAATGTCACCCTACTTTGTATAATTCCTCCTCTCCTTCAGGCTTCAGTTCCAAATTAGCATTTCCACTTTGTTTACAATGTCCACCATTGTTGATTTTCCAAGCTGGCATGGAATGGAAACAAGCCTGGTTTTATCATTAGACTGCATTATTAGTAAACATTAGACTGCATTATTAGTAAACATTAGACTGCAGTATTAGTAAACATTAGACTGCAGTATTAGTAAACATTAGACTGCAGTATTAGTAAACATTAGACTGCAGTATTAGTAAACATTAGACTGCAGTATTAGTAAACATTAGACTGCAGTATTAGTAAACATTAGACTGCAGTATTAGTAAACATTAGACTGCAGTATTAGTAAACATTAGACTGCAGTATTAGTAAACATTAGACTGCAGTATTAGTAAACATTAGACTGCAGTATTAGTAAACATTAGACTGCAGTATTAGTAAACATTAGACTGCAGTATTAGTAAACATTAGACTGCAGTATTAGTAAACATTAGACTGCAGTATTAGTAAACATTAGACTGCAGTATTAGTAAACAAGTACAAAGGCAAGAATAGTAACAACAACTTCCTTTCTTGACTTAAGCAAATACAGAACATCAACCACATAAGCATTAAGGTCAAGCCAAATATCAGTCCAGTGGTTTGGACCTAATATTAATAATAATAATAATAATAATAATGAGTCAATGCTAAAATTCAAAGGCAGAGGAGCGAGGCGTGACAAGTAACAACTTTGAGGGACATAGACAAACTATTAAAAAAAAAAACATTTTAAATTGCACGTTATTTCTGCTTTAATTAATTATGGGGCAGGGGGGTCACTGCCTGAAATAAGGGTTGAGTATCACTGGTTTAATTTTTTTTTATTTTTTAAAAAAAAGTTTCAAATACTACAATGTAGAAACACTTACAAGTAAAAGCCTTGCATTGAAAATGTTACTTGAATAAAAGCACCAAAGCCATCAAAATATAATATTAATTCACATTGAAATATTAATTAATTAATTGTATTGCTTCCTTTTCTTCAGAAGATCTATATGCGCTACTGTTGATGGATGAGTGTGGGAGACCATGTAAGTGAAGTGAAGTCCAACATCAACATTGTAACCCGTTTTGTTGCTATGAATCTGAAATGATTAATAATGTCTGGGATCAGTGCTTCTCAAATGTTTTAATTTCAAGGACCCCCATTGTGGTATAGCCGATTAGTCAAGACAACTCACCCCGTTTCCGTTTTCCTCCCAGAACTTTCCCCAGTCAGGGGTGGGAGAGGCTATAAACTTTCATGACAGCAGTAGGCCTACAAATATAATTTATGAAAAGCTACTACAGTGAAGTCTGTTCACAGAAGTTGTTGTAGGATATGTGGGGATTATCTGACGAGGTACCATTTGAGTGCATGGGCAAAACCTTACATATACTAAATGATACTAAATTGTTTATAGGGTCAATATAAGTAAAATAATATAGCCTTTCCACAGGAGTATCTTTTTATATTTTTCCAAAAAAGAATACAAACAGCCAATAGCATATTACAAAGTTATCCCCCTCACTGGTGAAAATTCCGGGCCGGGACTATATAGAATATAGTGTTTCTAAATGTTTTGATGAATTGAACATGGTGGACCCTCTTGTAAACAAGTGTAATTGGGTCGTCCACTTAACAGTCTTGTATTGAGTTTGTGCTTGAAATGTACTGTAATTCTGCAAACTGTTAATACATATTTCAATCAATCAATCAAACACACCCATAAGGGTCCATTTGGTTCCATTTGTAGGCCTACACACACACACACTGTACAGGAGTTTATAGACCTGTAAGGGGTCTATTTGGTTCCTACATAGCCGGGAACCCACAAGGGTCTAGGACCCTTTTGGGGTCCCCGTACCTCACTTTGAGAACCACTCTGGTGATAATACTAATCAGTTTGATTGTTTTCCAGATAGCAGTGTTGTTCCCCCGGGCTGCCACATCTATCCATTCACCTTTCAGTTTCTTGACCAGTAAGTTTCCTCCAGTGGAGGTAGAGTAGACCAATGGTTCTCAACCTCATAGGCTTATCCTCGGAAACCCCAGACGTTTTCATTTCCAGGGAGGGAAAAAAAAGTCTGGGTCTGAGTCCACTTCAATTGGGCATAGAGTAGCGCAAACATTGCTCACTCTCTGCTGATTTGTTGATCGTCCGCACCTTTGTTAAATTGACACCTGCCTATGCCATAAAAAGCATAGGTGAGTTCCAGGCTATCATAGGCTAGCAGCCTGCATGGGTCAGCAACAACAGACTATTGCGCTTGGTGCACTTAATCTTAACAGAGTGGAAGACTTCTATCGTTCCTTGTTTCACTAGATGGCTCGCTTAATGAGTTTGTATCACTGATAGGCTATACCACTACATGGACAAACAGGACAGTTTAGCATCATTCGAGTAGGTCTACACATATCCTTTTGTAATATCACGGGTCATCTTGACTCTGCTGTCTGACTGCTCTGCTTTGTACAGGCCCCGTTGTTTATGTGTCCAACTGTTGTATTGTGGTTGCCTACAATAAATATCTGGGACATGTGATAACTGACCAACTGTCTGATGAAGAGGACCTGTATAGGCAGCGCCGTATATACTGTATGCTCACAGGCAAACATGCTTGGGAGGAAATTCCACTCATGTTCACCTGAGGTTAAAGTAAATCTCTTCAGAGCATACTGCACTCCCCTCTATACCGCCCCCTTGTGGGTTAAATTTAAGAAAGCAAGCATGTATAAACTGCAGGTTGCCTATAATGATTGCATGCGGATATTGTTGAAAAAAACCAAGGTGGAGCAGTGCAAGTGAGTTATTCTGTAGTGTGTGGGATTATACACTTTTCATGCCTTACTGAGAAACTTAATGTATACATTTATGTGTCGGCTCAATGAGTCTCAAAACTGTATAATTATGCTGCTATGTAACCCCAGCTTCAGTAGCACTAGGTACCGGTCTGCTTTTTGGAAGCACTGGTATGAATGTTTATTGTAAAATTGATGTTTTTTTTAATCTTAAATTTTTATCCCACGATTTTGTAACCCAGTTTTCTTTTCACCCAGTGCCAATTATCTAATGTAATCCTGGGCGCTACACTTCCTCTGCCAACCTGGGGGGGCAGCGGACTGACCTCATGCCTCCTTCTATGCATGAGGAGTCCAAGCTGCTTCTTTTCACCTGACAGAGAAATACATTGAAAATTGATGTTTTTATGGGTTAGGGGTGTTTCTTCTCTGTATGTAGTGTTTTATGTTATGTCTGTTTTTTATTGGACCCTGAGTCTGAACAAATAAAGTTGATTGATTGATTGATTGATTGATTGATTGATAGGTTAGTAACTCACGTTTATTATGCATTATAGTCTGGTGTTTGTGTGCTCGCTCCAGCGAGCACACGATAGTTCTCTAAAGTGTATTTTCTTTGGCGTCTGTCTGACTACTTCCACATGGCCTACTTGTGCTTGAACTCTAGTTCAAACTTCAACATGTCCAGCTTTATGCACGTATTTGGGCTTGTATTTTTCTTTTTGTACATTTTTATTTCGTAAAAGATTTTGCACGACGGAGGGTCAGATCTTTCTAGGTTCGCATGGAGAGGTGCTATCTGTGGTTATAACAACGGAATGCATAGCGTTGCTAACAACGCATTAAAACCTATAGACCTATAGAGGGAATTTTCTACTGTACACATACGGTATACATTGCAGGTTTTCAGCGATGCAGTTACTGCAGTAACTGCTTTTCTAGGTGTTTATTGTTGATGTAGCTGTCTGTCATGTCTTATTAAAAAAAAACTATTAAAAACTAATACATTATATAATAAAATAATATTGTTCAAGGCCCATTTGAAAATAATGAAAGCGTCCGTGGCCCACCCATCTTCACCCTGTGTGAATTGCATATATACATTCCTATATTAAGTGGACTGTCTGTGGATCAAGTTGTAATTTATTTGACGTGAGATAACTCACAGCTCTCATCCTTTCGACTATAGGGACATGCCACCACCGTTCCGTGGTCAATTTGGTAAAATCGTGTACGCCCTGGAAGCCAACCTGAGCAGGTCCATGAGAATGGACAGCAATGCCAAGACCAAACTCCACTTTGTCCCTAAAGCCGTGGTCAGCAATATCCACGAACTGATGGTATGTATGTATGTACGGTATGTGCTGGCTGAGGTGCTACACCGCCTGACGCCTGTCCTCCTTTCCGTCTCCGTTGATAAGATAATAAGATGTTGATGTTACTAATATATGTTAATAAGAAGTTGATCATGTAGGTGTGGGCGATATGGAAAGATCACAACTGTGAAAGTGACATTTTGGCCCTGTTGTCCCAAACTGCCCCAGCACTTCCCACATTGCTCAAAGTGGCTAGCTTTCATCCCAACACAGTTTATAGGGCCATACGGTACATAGTTTTCAAGTTACAGGCTAAGCTAAGCAAAAGTGAACCAGGCCTTTTTACTGTGAAAATGGCACTTTGGGACTGTGAAAGTGACATTTTGGCCCTGTTGTCCCAAACTGCCCCAGCACTTCCCACATTGCTCAAAGTGGCTAGCTTTCATCCCAACACAGTTTATAGGGCCATACGGTACATAGTTTTCAAGTTACAGACTAAGCTAAGCAAAAGTGAACCAGGCCTTTTTACTGTGAAAATGGCACTTTGGGACTGTGAAAGTGACATTTTGGCACAATTACTTTTCAAGCAGTATCACGGTCCTCAACATTATCACAATGGTTCTTTTTCAAGTTACGTAACAGTACAACCACCTATACATACGTACAAGGTATTAAACAAAAACCAAAAGAAAAAAGACTAACAGACCATTTAGACCAAAACATGTATTATGTTTGGCAAATGAAACCATCGTTTTACAGAAGTATAAGAACTGTTATATACTAGGTTGTAGAACTGTGAATTCACGGTATCACAATATATACAAGATCTCTGAAAAGGCATGTAATGGAGACGTTGTATCATCTCGATGATATTCATCGTCATATCGCCCACCCCTATAAGTTGATGTTGATAATAAACTGCGGCGTTAATGTGTGCTTTGTGGCTGTATTACTTTGTGTATTACTTCCAGACTCCACAGCGAAGGTCCACGGAGAAGCAAATGAAGCTCCTCACCTCAGGCTCCGTGGCCATGCACGTCAACATTGACAAGACGGGCTACTGCCAAGGTGAGAGTCTCCTGGGCTTTTTTTTGGAGAGCGCAAGCTGTCCCTTCACTCACAGCATCGCATGACTTCGAATATTCAATTTTGATCAGTTGGTCAATCACGCGAGAGTAGCCTATAGCTGCTGGCCTGGCTCCAGACAAGATGTTGTCAGCTCTGGCAAGAGGCATCTCTGCAGATGACAGAAAATAGGTGATCTCAGCAGTGGACGCTGGCTGTTTGCGTTGCTGTTTGCGGTGAAGCTGCCTTTACGGAGGACGCAAGTCCACAGCGGTGCCTCATATTAATTAATCATATTTGGAATTCATCAATTGTCACTTTGACTTCAGTTTAACCACTTAGACCCTCTATGCCTGGTAAAACGGAGCTACATGTCAGATACAGGTGGTGCTAAACGTGTTGTGAGCGTGGCTAATTCCCCCCCCCCCCCCCCCCCCCCTCCCCCTCCCAATAGGAAAGCTGGGGTTTAAGTGGCAGTAAACGCCAGGTATAAAAGTTATTGTCAGTCTGGCCTAATGGAAACAAATATTCTCTACAATTTTCCTTCTGATATACCATATCTTTGGGGGGAAAGATTTACGTATTTATGTACCATTAATATGACAAAATGTAATCAAGGGGTAAGCCGGTGCCGTTGGATGGAAAAGTTATTTACAGGTGTGACCTGAGCCAAAATATGTTTGAGAACCACTGCCTATATGCTATCCACATTTCCCCCGCCAACGTACTGGCGCTCCTTGTACGTTGTACTCCTTGTGCTTTACTTCCTTCAGGCCGTGTTGCCACGTCTGCTTATTATAAGCGACCTTTGACTTGTTTTTTTCTGTAAAGTCACTTGCAAATAAATTATTGGTAGTCGCTGGTTGCTGGTTTTTTTGGGCTTGATTCCAAAGTGTATAGTAATTGCTTATTTGGGCTTGCTTCCACATTTCTTCACATCAAGGAACCCCAGATAAATACTATGTAATTGTCCACAGACATCCATCTGAACATATGTTGTGCCTTTATTATTAAAATGTTAAAAGAATATTCAAAATATTTCAATTCATTGTGTTTTTAAATAACGGATGTACAATCTCACAATGTGTCGCTGTGAGCTTGTAGATCAGCTATATTCATTTGTGCTTGTTTTCATAGACCTGGCCACTTGTTTCTCTTGCAAAACTGGCAACACAGCAAGAGAAAGAGGAACTTATGCACACACACACAAACGCAAAGACTTATGGGCTATATGAAAAATGTGAATATGAATAAATTTGACTTGACGGTTTTGCGATGAAGGTTATCCTAGCTCTGGTCTGTATATTGCAGGAGAGGGGATGGACGTGGTGGCCTCCGTTCGCAACGACTCCTCTGGCGACACCAGGCTGCTGTACCATCTGTACAGAGGGGACAGTTTCCTTGTGGAGAACCACCAGACCCGGCACAAGATCCAGGCTGTCCTAGAAGAGGTGGGGGACGTCATCCCGGCCCAGACTCACCAGACTGTCACCAGGACCATCACCGTTCCGCCTCAAATCACTCCGTCCATCCTCAACTGCAAGATTATTAAGGTTGAATACTGGCTGAAGGTGAAATACCGTATATACCGGGTCTGACACGTACGCACGCACAGTCACACAGTTCAGAGAATAGGATAGAACAATAGGGGAGGAATCCCAGTAGGCCTCAGAGGAATCCCAGGGAGTGACTGGATTACATTACACCCACTGATACACAACCACCAGGCCCCATGGATTACATTACTGGATTACATTACACCCACTGATACACAACCACCAGGCCTCATGCTACAGTGGCACACACAAGTAGATCTGATCATTTTGTTTGATACTTAAACTCTTTCTATGCGAAGTACGAGATTTCTTGTACTTCCCCTCTGCACCTGTTGTCTTCTAAGTACGAGATACCTCATACATTTATATGAAACGGTTTAGCAGAAAATACACTCTTAACACTGGCCAGGTTGCTAGGAAACACCTTGCATACCCCCAGCACCAGGATACGTGCGCGCGCGTCCCATAGGGTCCCATTCAAAGTAGGATCTTCTTTGGTTATTATCTCTGAAAGATATCGGCGCTGTACGTGGTGATCATCATCCATCAGAGGTTCGGTGTGATTTTGTATCGCATGTTACAAACATGTTAACGTTTCTGGCAAAAGATAAACAATGTGAGCTACTGCTAACATTATCCGCTCCTTACAATGTCTGTCTCCAAGCAGGGAAACCGGAAATGAAAGTACCCATTGATCCGGGCCTGATAATAACTGTTGCCCCTCCGACCCGACTCTGGATAAGCGAATGAAGATGGATGGATGATTACAATTTACAATTTAGGCATTTAGCAGACGCTCCAGAGCGACTTACATTAAGCAAGAACAAAAAGCATGGCAATACATCACATTGTCATGCCACAAAAGTAGTTATCATGAACAATGCGTAAGCTAAGAACGTAACAGTGGAATATCTATATAATGAAACTATAAATATAAACTATACTATGCTATACATACGTATATACTAGAAAGTACTGTGACTACATATACAATGCAATTCTAGTCTACATAACATGCTAAGTATCAAATGCAGTCTGTATAAAATCTAAGTCTACCAAAGTGCTATCTAAGGGGGTATAGGGTAAGCTACGGGCCATGATGGAGTCTGAGAAGGTGGGTTTTCAGACTACGGCAGAAGATTGGGAGTGAGGCTGCAGTTCTGATTGTAATGGGAAGTGCATTCCGTAGTTTTGGAGCCAGAAGGTAGAAGAGTTTGGGACGTGTGGAGCGTTGTCCCGGCGTTTTTAGTGAGGGTACTTCCAACTTCCCTAGCTGCGTTAGCTGATCTGAGTGCGCGGGAGGGTTTGTAGGGTTCGATCATACTTGCAAGATATGGGGGAGCCATGCCTTTGGTTTGTATAATGTAGTAATGTTGTTTGTCTGGCGCTCCGATGCGTATGTCCCGTGGCAGCGTATGACGTAATGATTAATCTGTGCTTGAATATGGCATTGGTGTCAGATTACATACATGTAGACAGTAGGACAGTATAGCACTCGACAGAGTGCAGTTCTAGTTCTTTCTCGGTTTCTTTACCCGACCAACGAATGAACTATATCAACCAATCAGTGTTTTGTTTCTTTTTGCAGGTGTGTCTGAAAGTGAAGTTCAGATCCAACCCAGAGGTCATTCTTCCCTTAGTCATCCTGCCGGCCCCCGGCCCCTCCGCCCCCCCCGCACCGAATCAACCTCCACATTACTCTGATTTGGATCATGCAGCAGCACCGGATCAACTTCCACATTACTCTGATTTGGAACATGCAGCAGCACCGAATCAACCTCCACATTACTCTGATTTGGAACATGACGCAGCAGCACCGGATCAACTTCCACATTACTCTGATTTGGAAAATGACGCATTCAGGACCCGCAGGTATACGCCTGTCACACTCATTACACAATCACCTGATCGCAATTATTGTTTGCATAAAATCGTCACCATTCATCTATATGAATTACATCTTTTTCAAGAATTGTTGGAAATAGCATGGTGGCAGTGGTTCTCAACTTTTTAGGCCGTAATCCCCCCCAAAATGAGCACATTTGAACTAGGAACCCCCCACCCTCACAAGCACTTGCAATGTATAAATTGAGGCATTCAATTTAGTTTGACTCGGTTCCACAGATAAATATTGTTAAAATAGCAAATCTACAAAATTAAAGGTAGGTTCCGTTGACGAATGTGACTGTACCCTGTGCTGGGGTTCAAGTGGTTAATTAATCGTCAAGTAAATTGTCAAAATGCCCCCCCCCCTTCCCTCAGGTGTGAAGCTTCGGGGGCCCCCGGGGGCCAACCAGCGTGGACCCCGACCACTGACCAGTGGAAGGATCTGGAAGCTGCCCTGGACGCTCTCTCACAGTGTGCGGCGTCGCCCTCGGCCTCGCACGGCTCCAACGCAACGGAGCGCTCATCAGATGTATAGCGCCAGCGGTGGATAGTGGATATTAACCCATTCTGACCTGAGATCAGATTCATACAAGGTTTCCACTGGACACACACTGGTCTGATTAACCCATTCTGACCTGAGATCAGATTCTAAAAATGTCAGTCGTTCTTCGATTTTTCAAAAATAGCAGACCTACAAGCTCGTAGCGCGCCACTCGGTGGCGCGCTATGAGCTTGTAGATCTGCTATTTTTCAATAGCTAAAGCATAACATGATGCTAACACCAAAATGGGTTCCCGTTCAGAATGGGCTAACAAAGTATACTAGCCTGGCCCAGCCACTGTGCTTTCTGATCTAGAGGGGCGGGCACGCATGGAGCCAAGCGCTGGAGAAATATTGGTTCACCGATCAGAGCCCCCCTCCCTGCACCCCCCATCGCCCCTCCCCTCCCTGGTAGAAAACAGCGGAAGAAATATGACGTCACTATATTGAGAGCGACGCGCCCCTCTGCACTGTAGTTCACTCAAGAGTTCACTCTCACTCCTAGAGACAGAGAAATGTCTCACGTTCCTCCAGGCTTTCATTTTTTGAGCCGTAGTATAGTGAACGGAAATAAAAGCCTGGGTACTGACATTATTTTGACCCAGAGGCCCGTTCTACAAATGCCTTTTAAATCAGGGTAGTTCTCTCACTTTCAAGATTGTTCAAAAGTGCTCCAAAATAGCAGATGTACAAGATCGCAGCACGTGCAAGCCAAGTACATCTGCAATTTTTTCTATATCCAATGCAAAACTCTAAAATGACACAGATGTTTTCCCAGTTTTAATGGGTTAAAGTACTTCTGTACTTTACTTGAGTATTTGTATTTTTAATTGTGTGTGTATATATATATATATATATATATGTTGACTTGACTCCGTTGCATTTCAAAGACGACTATTGTTCTTTTGGCTGTTGACTACTTTTGACTGGGGGAAAAAAGTATATAAATTAACATCAGAGTGCAACCAAGTATAAATCAGTCTTCAGAGTATATCCCATTGCCCATAGAGATGGTTGTACTGCTTATTTCCTTGCCGTTGCCTATTTAGAGAGGTTCTACGTGTTATATTCAGATGTACTGTTACTACTGTATGTTGGTTACTTGTTCACATATCGTCCAATGTCGGGTGGAAACCTTGTATGTGCAAAACTGTTGCTCAAGAAATGGGGGGAAAAAAATGTGTGTTCCAATAGATTCAATGTAATTATTATTTAGTCTCATGCTATTTTTTTATTGCATACACATTTATAAAACCCACAGACACCACTTTCACCCTTTTTCCTTAACTTTCCAATGTAGTGAGCAGTGCACTTAAATAAATGCACTGTATATGATCTATAGCCTAGTCTGTACATCTGCACCTTATCTCTGTACATTACGGTAGTTGGTGTGTGCTTGTGTGCTTGTCCAAAGATGATAAGTATGTTATCTACATAGTATGTTATTTGTTGTTCATTCTATATTTCATTGTTATTTAGATGTTGAGGAAAGCCCAACACATAATTAATCCACGGTTGTGCAGTCTCTTGTTAAGTAGGCCTACATTATATAGAACTCATGTACATTTGATTTGTTTGTATTGTATTTTATTTAGAGATATGGTACGTGCTATTTGCAATTTTGCTCTTCTTATTATATTTTTGATATTGTACACACACTGTTCTGATTATCATAGAGTTCCACTGCCTGTATTGTAAAGGAGAATAAAACCTTTAACTGTTGAATATTTAAGTACAGCCACTATTTGAAGATCTGGATATAATAAAAATCATAGACATATAAAGGTACACGCCCTTTCCGGCTCTGGAGCGTATATAGGCCTATATGTGCTCAAGGCAAGGGGCCAGCTAGGCACTCCAATGTTGAAGCGCTGGTCCCTAGTGGTAAGAGGAAGGACTACAGTCGGACCCGTGGATTCTTGACGAGGAAACCCCGTGCAACCGAGCGCCCAATGTAAAGCCCAGGTGCACTCTGGGTGCACTTCCGCATTTGGACACCAAAATTTGGTGTCCAAATGCGGAAGTGAAACGCTGAATCAGCGAAAAGACGGTAGGCCTACTTCCGGCAGCCTTCCGGGTGCTTCAAAACGCCACTGAGCAACTTCCACTGACATGAATAGCGGAGGGGCGGAGCTTCGCGCTAGTTTAGTCTCTATCCTTTTAATACTCTATGGCTCAAGGAAGGGCAAAACTTTCCCGAGAATCTCGGGGGGGAAGTCTCGGGCCGAGATTCCTTGTGAAGCACCGCGCGAGGAAGCTCTGAGCGTGCGTCACAGAGCGCATGTTCGGGTCTGATAAGTCCCGGAAAAGATGTGCTGTGATTGGCCAGTAATCACTTGAGTGGCAGCGTGACATAGCGTGCCTTCCACACTTCCGCCCCGGCTCTAACAAACTGCAGCGGCCAATGAGGCATCTAATTATTTTAACATCTATGATAAAAAATTTGCAAAATCAACAGGAAGTTATCATTTTTATTATTATAAAACTGTATGAGTTTTGGTGATGCTCTATATGTCTAAATCAGCGTTTCTTTTGTGTTTGTTTATGTATTAAAAGAGTGACTTTGAGAGCTGTTTCAGCGTACAATGTAAGTCAACGAGGAGCATATGAATTATCAATTTCCAATCATTGGAACAATTATTTTTGATTTCTTGTCCACACTTGGAGTTACATCCTGGCAAGGTAACACACAACCCATACCTCTACAAAAGTGGTCTTACACTTTAACAACAATCAACAACTACACTGTTCAGTAGATGGAAGCAGAGCATTATTTGGCCTATAGGTTAAATTTCACACACCACAGTTTTACTACCCTATGACGGGGTGCATACTTAGTTTAGACTAGTCATTGGTTAGACATGGGTTAAAGGACCACTTCACCACTTTTCAACCTATCTTCATATAATAGGTCCTCACTAATAATCATGAAAAAATGCAGCAATTTCTTTCTACTCAGTCTGTGCCTCATAGGAGGGCTGTGAGCAGTTCAGAAACCGTCTTCCAGTGACATCATCGATGGGGAATACAAGCTAATAGAAACTGCAGGCTTTCTAGTCCTGAAAAGCTGCAATGCGAAAATGGAAGCCATCGTTCTCACGATAATGAAAATCTAAACATTTTTGTAAAGAAATCTTGTTTAAAAAAAAATCTGCCTAATGATGATGTCACTGGAAGACCGTTTCTAAACTGCCCACAGCCCTCCTATGAGACACAGACTGAGTAGAAACAAATCGTGCCATTTTATCATGATTATTAGTGAGGACCTATTATATGCAAGATAGGTTGAAAAGTGGTGATGTAGTCCTTTAACTAACACAATGACACTGTTGGTGACTGACCTTCCCACATGTTAACTAACACAATGACACTGGCTTTTTACTGGGATTCATCATGGATACATATACCAGTTCAAGTTAAACAAGGAAATGTTGGCTGCAGTGCGGGGTGGTATCCACTAGATGGAGGATGTGAGCTATGAAATGTGTGCTGATGAACGACTGAATGACTTCTCCTGTTTGGATCTGTGGGACTGAAACGGTGTTTTATCTCAAACATTGTCATCGTCATGGATGTATACTATATAATATGTATTTGGACCCCGAGAGATTGATATGTATACTATTCAGTAGCCTGTATTTGCTCCCACAGGCCACATCCCCTCAAATCTTGACAAATCTCCTCTTATGGGGGTCCCGGGCACAAAATCGTTTCAGATGGACAAAAATGTCAATGTGGGCCATGGGAATGTAAAGTTACTTTACACATAACATATTATTAATCAGTACTTTTTGGTACTTTTGAATTTGAATTCAGGGCTTTTCCAGAGAGAGAAACAGAGAGCATTACATTGTGGAAGTAGGCTATATATGACCCCAACTAAGCAGATCTACAAGCAGATCTCGGAGCTTGTATACAGATCGTTTATTTCTGGAATTTCTGGAATTGTATTTGCGTGTGAGTTGTACAAATATTTAACCAAACAACCAATCCTGGGCACTACTCTTCCTCTGCATGCCAACCTGGGGAGAGCCCCAAAACTGATCTCATGCTTCCCTCCTCCATGCATGACAGGGGTCTTTTCACCT
>NC_137867.1:8563880-8581380 GCF_963924005.1 Protomyctophum bolini | reverse complement strand
AAAAAAAAAAAAACTTTGCTTTTTGCAAGAATCGAACCTGCGTCGGCACAGTGCCTTGACTATAGGGGCGAGAGCGCTAACCATTACGCTAGAAGAGGATGAAATAATTCCGAGAATAGTACTAATAGGACAATAAAACCTGCACCACGGCACGCAAAAAAAAAATAAACAATGGCGGATTCTGTACTCGCCACGGCGGAAAATGAAGAATACGCCATGGCGTAAAAAAATAGGTCGTGGCGAGTCGTCACCGCCACGAATTGATCTCGCTGTCTCTCGCTGCGCTACCGAATCTGTCAGCAGATGGGGGGGGGGGGAATGAAAACACAGGCACACCACAGGAAGTGGGGGGCTGAGGCCGGGCCAAACAGGCCAACATCCTGTTATACACATTCTACTGGGGCCTGAAACAAACAGCAGAGGGTGCTGTTTTTCCCCGTTTTTTTTGCCAATGGGTTCCCAGATTTGTTCACTCATGGAACCACCATGCTACACCACCAGTGGTGGGTGTCAAAGTGTGGTCCAGGGACCCTCAGTGTTCCAAATGTCCCCTCTACGGGTGTGTAACGACGAGTGTACAAATGTAACCAAATGTACACTCTCAGAGTTATGGTTGTCCCTGAAATTCAATGTTGTGAGAACCACTGTGCTATACACTAAATAGAAGAGAGCCTTCATTAGTGGTTAGTACAAACCGGCATTGCATCGCCATTCTGTGTGTCGGAATGCCTCTCTGTCCCCTTCGTATCATTGGTAGCACCTGTGAAGGAGAAGAGGCCCAATTTCCTTCCAATAAGGCTTCCGATTGATTACTCTTGTGTGTACTCTGGGGCTACAATAAAATCAGATGAGTTTTAAATGACTATTCATTTACATGTTGTTAGTCAGTTGTCTGATATGCGCTGCATTATTATGTAATATACATGATGGACGCAAGGCAGACTATTTCAGTGTTACATCATAAACATTGAACAATTGAGTACAGTCTACATACAGATGGACTATGGAATGCGTCTATAATGCTGCTATTTTTTCCCCGAATTTCGCTTTTCATCATTTAGTTTTTTCTTTGAGGATTTTGGGGGCCTGGTTGAGAGGGTCAAAGGGACCTCGGGGCCTTATGTTGCCCATGGGTGTTGAAGTTGTAAGCAGGGTGTACGTGGCATGGACTATTCAGCGGTTGTCAGCCTTTTCAGGCTATGACCCCCCCAGAACAATCACATTTGAACTGGTTACCCCGCACCCTGAAAAGGTGAGGCATTCATATTTCATATTCATATTTGAGGCAATTCATACATTTTGTTTTACTCGGTTCCACAGATATTGTGCATATAGCCGATCTACATTTTCTTTGACCTATTTCTTCCAGGTAATATTTGATATTTGTGGCAATGTTTTTATTATAGTATAGTTTGTTGATTACTTTTGATGCAGTAATGGTCTTTTTTCAAGGGGCGCTATAGCCCAAAAACAGGGATGCTGTATTGTTAAACAATTACTATGCTTCATTAACACATTAATAGCCATGAACAAACCATAGTTCATATTTATTTGAATTGGAGCATTATGGATAGCTGTAGATGTGGTTCATGAAGATGTATCATTTATCTGTTAATGTTAAAGGGATAGTTCAGCCAAAAAACGTTTATTTTCGATCCGCTGGTCTTATTGGCTCAGGAATGTTACAATAACATCTCCACTTTTTTAAGGTTTGGGTTGTGTGTTACCTTGCCATGATGTTACTCCAAATGTGGACAAGAAATAAAAGATAATTGCTCCAGTGATTAGAAATTGATAATTCAAAATATGCTCCTCATTGACTTACATTGTATGCTGAAACTGCTCTCAAAGTCACTATTTTAGTACGTAAACAAACCAACAAATTTGATTCAAACAATATATAGCATCACCAAAACTCATGTTGATTTGTCCATTTTATTAGGAAGAAAACCCGGACTGGATCCGTGGATCCGGATCCAGATCTTCAAATAGTAACAGGAAGTTAACATTTTTATGAAAAAATAAAACCACATGAGTTTTGGTGATGCTCCATATTGTCTGAATCAACTTTGTGTGTGTTTGTTTATGTACTAAAAGAGTGACTTTGAGAGCTATTTTAGCATACAATGTAAGTCAATGAGGGGCATATTTTGAATTAACAATTTCTAATCACTGGAAAAAAAGAAAAAACAATCTTGTCCACATTTGGTTGTTACATCATGGCAAGGACACAACCCAAACCTCAAGTGGTCTTACACTTTAAATAGCATTATATAATCATCCACAAATCTTACATGTTTTTCAGTTTCAACTTGATCCTGGACTGTTTATAAACATGGAACATTTTCATATTAACATTTGAAAAAAATAAAAAATAAAGATTTCAGAATATTAATAAAGGACATGAATCAAATGAAGTACATCATGATGAAATATTTATTTTGGAAAAGGAGAGATTCAACTTCCCATAGTAAACGCTTGCTGATGTATTGTTAAGTGCAGAAAAGACTTCATCTTTTTTGTATTTTTTCATATAAAATCCTAGTCATAATTTCAAGGTATAAAAAAAAAACACAAGGCAATCTTCCATCAGTGTTATTAAAGGCAATATGCCAAAAAACATTCTATACTAATTCAAATGACCTACAGTATTTCAGTTGCTTTTTCTCTAGTAATTCGTGCAATAATAATAATAATAATAATAATAATGATACTCATTCTATCCTAAAAACTAGCTCTATATAAAGTGTGAGACTATATTGTGCAGCTGTAGTGGCAACCTTTGGAATAAAGGAGCACTGCGCCCAATTCCAACCTTATTTTCACATAATTGGTCCTCACTAATGCTCATTGTAAGATGGCGGCATTTTTGTGTCTACTCACTCACTCTCATTGGTGGGCTGTGGCTCTTATAACCACCATACTTGTCATTACTTGGTGCACTCTTTTCCCCTCCAGTCTACACCAAATCTCTTTGACAAAACAGCAAACCACATATCATACAGTATGTCCTGCTATACTGTTCAGGATTCAAATGCAAAAGCAGCAAAAGCAGCAGATGGACCAGCTCAAAATGCGTCGCTTCGCGACACGTTTCGAGCCCCGTGGATCAGCTATACTCTTGATGCTTTGCGCGCGGCGCTGTGACATGTTCAAGTACTGCGTCGTTAATTTAGGGATACGTGGATTTAAGAGGCATTCTGCCACCACGAGATCTACCAGCTCGCCGCGCGTTGTGCGCTTGTAGATCTGCCATTCATGGCGAATGTTCCCGGCCAGAATAGAGATGCTATAGGGTTCAAGTGGACAGTGAGCGTTATAGTGAGGACCAATTACACGAAGGTATCTTGAAAATGACGTGACGTGTGCTCCTTTAACAAGTCTTTTGACGGTTTAAGAAAAAAGAAAAAATCCTTTGACACAAGTTCTCGGTTGTTTTGTTCACACAACAAAAAAAGAAAAAAAACAGTCGACCCGTCATTTATGAAACTCGGAGAAGCACCCGCCCCGGCATAGATGAACGTTGCATATCTTGCATCCGAAGACGCTCTCGTGCCGCAGTCCCTTGTTGGTGCAGTTGCGGCAGCGCCGCGAACGCTCCGACATGCGCTCCAGCCGGTGGCCGTACTCGACGGGCGAGTCGGCGTGCCGCTTGCGCGCCGCCCTCTCCATGCCCCGGGCGCCCTGGTAGTCCCCGATCAGCTGCTGCGCCAGCCGCACGCGGAACTGCCGCTGCGTGAACCGCTGCTTGCCGCCGCCGAAGCCGGCGGGCGGCGCGCCGCCGCGGCTCTCGCGCAGCACGATGTAGGCGTTGACGACGCACAGGTTGACGTAGAACCACAGGAAGTAGCGCCACCACTTCTTGCAGGGCCGGCCCACCTGTGGTGGGGAGGGAGTTAAAGGTCGTCACGGTCTTCATCGATCGTGTGGCCCACTTTGCTTGACTTTGACGCCGCGTCACAGGGCTGTCACGATTACGAATTTAAGTCGACGATTGTCACGAATAATTTGCGATTAAAGGTATATTCAGTGATTTCACTTCATTCAAATATCACTTATGTTTTTGGTTTTGTTGTGATAATCCTCTCTACTATTGAGTGTGCTGACCATATAAGGAGTTCCTCCCTGTCCCCAGTTAACCCCTGGGGGTAAAAAAAAACAAAACGTAGGTTTCGTTTTTGGCTCTCTATCCTGATTGGGTCCCGAGGCAAAAACGAAACCTACGTTTTTTTGAGTGAAATCACTGAATATACCTTTAACGGTTTAATTGTGACGCAATGTAGCATGTAACGTGTCAAGCGGCTGACCAAATTGGCGGTTTTAACCCATTTTTGGGCGGGGACCCCTTTTGGTGTTAGCATTACGTTATGCTTTAGCTATTGAAAAAGAGCAGATCTACAAGCTCATAGCGTGCCAAAAATCGAAGAACGACTGACACATAGAAACATAGCTTTTTCAGAAAACTGTCATTTTCAAACGGACATTCTTTTTAGAATCTGATCTCAGGTCAGAATGAAAACTGTCAGGATGTAGAAGACATTATTTTTTATTTATCTGATCTCAGATCAGAATGGGTTAAGCTCGTCACCTCACTCGTCGTACTTCCTCGTGCCGTCAGTGCTGCCACTGAATGTGCTTTGATTGCTCCCGGCCACCACCACCACCACTACCACCACCACCACCGCGCCGGTAGGCTCTGCTTTCCCTAAGGGGCTCTCTTCGGTTCTCCCCAGGGGAGGTTTGTTATGGATGCATAGTATCTCCCTGCTGTTAAATGCTTGTCTTCTAATGTGCTGAGCACGGAGCAGTGTACAGCAGGGCCTGAACACCAAGATCAAATACAACCAGTGGGTGAAAACTGCTTGCATTGTTTTTTTTTTTACTTGAGTAAAAGTAGCAACACAATTGTGAGCTTGTAGATTGGCTATTTTCAAATGGCCAAAATGTCTAATCTACACGTGGATCTGAGATCTAGTGGAGTACAATTTAAAGTATTGGAAATACGCAAGTAAAGTACAAATACCTCTAAAAAGTACTTATTCTAATTAATTACTTCATCTATTTCCTTCACCGTTTAAGCAGGCACCCGTGGGTGGAATGGAACAACGTACCGCATTGGGTGATTCTTCAAAGGTTAGTGAAAAACACCCGCAGTCAAAGGGGGGATTATAGGATTCATTCATTACGCAGTCGAAGTGTTAAGATCTTTTGGTGCTGAAAACATTTGAAGCGAAAAATAGCACCCGGAAATGGATTCCATTTCGTCAACACTCACTTGCTTGTTTCCGAGGCGACTTGTTGCGCTCTGCGGGGCCAATCGGAATACTTTCATCACCGCAAGCAAGGCAATATACAGTACTTTGTTTTGTTGTCACTTTTGGTTAAATGTATTAATTTGTGTATTAAGTAGCCACGTAATATGCGGGATAATGTATGGCTGGGTCATCGTTGATAGATAAATCACCCCGTCTGTGATTTATCACATCATATCATATCATATCATATCATATCACATCACACCACTGAATATAACATTCACAATTGTAATTACCGGTACACTTAATGCCTATTCATAGTCTGGATTCTCGGTGGTGAGGTGACCACCACCGCTCCGGTGGTGAGCTGACCACCCGGAGCTGAAATAACGTCGAGCGGTGGTGAGTAAAAAACAGAGAGAGAAGGGCTGGGAGCGGTGGCGGTTGGTTTGCTCTTCACCGCGGCTCAGTGACGTCATGTTGTAGTTTCGGTGGTCACCCCACCACCGAGAATCCAGACTATATATATATGTATGAGCCTTTTTAAGCTCAAGCTATTAATGCTCTCTCTCTCTCTGAACCGACTGAACTGCCATTATCTCGAACCAGGCAGTAATGTATTAGTTTAGACCGTTTCTGTGCCCACCTGGTAGCACTCCCTCAGCTGGTCGCAGAGGTCCACGCCCCTCATGTTCTCCTGGTACAGCAGGAGGGGCAGCGGGCGCGGGACCCCCAGCGACGGCCCCACCGCCCCGGGGCTGTCGGCGCCACCGTCGCTGTCCACCTCGCCATCCGTCTCCTGCTACAGAGTCACAATCGACACGTACTGCAGTGTTGTTTTTCATGGCAGCAAATCTCTATTTTCAGTTTAGTCATAGTCTTTGGACTGAAACTTCATTTAGTTTTAGTCACATTTTAGTCACCTGGGAATGTCTTAGTGTTAGTCTAGTTTTAGTCGACTAAATGTCATAAGATTTCAGTCGACTAAATCTACAGTTGATTTAGTCGACTAAAATGTATTTTGGTTGGGTCTTGATGCCGTCGTAATGAGTGTTTTTACACTTGCTGAAAATAGCTGATCTACAAGCTTGTGAGCTTGTAGATCAGCTATTTTCAGCATGCAACCAAGTGTAAAATGACTTATACTGGATCTCTTGTCGACTAGTCCCTTCCTAACATTTTAGTCTAGTTTTTATTTGTCGACGAAATTGTCAGTATATTTAGCCTTAGTTTTAGTGATCGTAGCTTAGTTTTCATTTAGTTTCCATTTGTTTTTGTCAGTGAAAATAGGTAGTCGACGAACATTTTTCAGTCTTAGTTGTAGTCGACGAAAACAACACTGCTGTACTGTCACCTCACAGATTTAAAGGAGCCAAAAGAACGGTAAGGGAAAGCAATGACACTCGTGTGAAGTTGAGGGATGCTCTTATATCATCATTACATCACATTCCGTGCTCAGCCAACGTGCACGGATGTGCGGGCCAGTGGATCAAAGAGGCCGGCAAACGGTCACCATCAGGGAAGGTTTAGTTGACGATCAGTAGTAGTACAAATAGTTGCAATTAACAATATAATTCTGTTTTTTTGGGCTTTGAACATTGGAACACAATACTATTAAATCAAAATTATTGTTGTTATTTTGAATGCACAAATAAAAGTTGAATACAATTTTACAATTTAGGCATTTAGCAGACGCTCTTAATCCAGAGCGACTTACATTAAGCAAGAACAAAAAGCATCATACATCACATAAAGTCACATAAAAAAGCATTTATCATGAAACATGCGTAAGCTAAGAACGTAACAGTGGAATATCTATATAATGAAACTATACATATATACTATACTATGCTATACATATGTACTATGACGTGCTATGGCTACATACAATGCAATTATAGCGCTGTCTACATAACATGCTATAATAAATCTGTATCAAGTGCTATCTAAGTCTACAGAAATGCTATCTAAGGGGGTAGGGAATATACACAGAAACTAGGATTGGTTTTAAAAATCTTTTACTTGTCTATAAAGCTCTCAATGGTCTCGCACCTTCCTACCTACTTGACTGGCTGCCTAAATATGTCCCAAACCGTTTTTTTATGTCGTTGCCTTGCTTTTCTTTTATTCTCCATTGTTCTGTAAAGCACTTTGAGCTGCATTTCATGTCATGAAAGGTGCTATACAAATAAAATAATATTATTATTATTATTATTATTATTACTGCTGGATTGAATTATTGTAGATTTAGAAATAGACTTAATCGTTTTGGGGGAAAGCAATGGTGAAGTCATTGCGTAATATATATGCAATATTATACTTAATTCAATATCACAATAATAATAAAATTATTATTATTATTATGTAACCATTTGTGACAGACCCCCCCCCTTACCTCCCGCGGTGGTTGCCGGCCCGGGCTGATGCCCACGATGCCCGGCGCCGAGTTGGTGGACAGGCAGCTGACCACCTTGACGTCGCGCGTCACGGTGGCCACCAGGTTGCCCCGCTGGCACTGGTAGAACTCGCCGGGGGACAGCTTGCCCACGTTGCGCGGGCGCAGCACCTCCGGGTAGCCCCTGCGGGCCGGCTGGGTGGGGCCGCAGGCGTACAGGCCGTCCCGCAGCAGCTTCTGGAGCAGAGGAACCGAGGTGAAGAAGCTGCGGTCGGGGAGGAGGAGGAGAAGGAGGCGAGATGAGATTATAGGTCCTTTCATTGATCCCCCCCCCCCAATCTCTCTCCTCATGAAACCTAGAATTCATGGAGATATCGTTCTGGTTCTCGGGGCGCATTTCTCAGCCAATAATCAAGAGCAAAACCCATATTTAAAACCTTGGTTTTGGTTTTGAATTTTGTTCCCCTGAGGTCTCAGCTATTGAATTATTATTGAGTCAGGAACGCGACCAAAACAAAACAATCTCCTTGAATTCAAGACTTCACGGGGTGAGTTATTGATAGGAACAAAGTCACGTTTTTTGGGGTGATGTATTCCTTTAAGATACAGTTACAGTGCAAGATATGTACTGCCGGTTCAAGCAGGGTAGAAAAACAACCCGTCAAGCACGGACAAACAACAGCATACAACAAGTGCACAGTACGCCCTCTGAGTGTGCATTATACAGGAACAAAATAAATAATAATAACACTGAATACAACCAGCGAACCATGTCAAGATTATCTTCCTTTACAGTAATGAACTATGTTGTTACTTCAGAGCTAATTAGTCTAATTGGCCGTAGCAGAGCGACCATCGGGTGCCTCGTTATTTAAATCTTCATGGCTATACCGGCACAACAGAAGGGCCAAGTCTATTGTGCTTCCTCTTGGGGGGGGGGGGGGTAGATATCCCCCCCCCTCCTGCTCGGTTGGCCCACAGTTTCTCCATTATGGAGGGGGTGTGGTGGTGTGAGGTGTGAGTGAGTGGGTTCACCATGATGGCGTGCAGCAGCTTCCTCGCTATTATAGACTCTATACTATACGCACCTGTCCATGAACAGGTGGTGGTAGCGGCCCTCCAGGCCGCGCACCAGGGACGTCACCACCCGGTGACCCAGCGCGGCCGAGGCCGTCTCCTCGCCGGGCCTCCCCACGTAGATGCGGGTGCGGTGGCAGTAGCCCGAACGTGAGTCGCACAACATCCACACCTGTATACAGGGGTGACACGATTGTGTGAGATTATTATTTAGTAAACTGACGATTGCAGAGCTATACCAACCTGCACACATTTTGTGTACTTCTCCAACCACGCAATTCTAGGTGTCTATACGCCTAGAATTGCGTGGTTGGTACACAAAATGTGTGCAGGTTGGTTGGTAGCTCTGCGATTGATTGTCGTAGAAGTAATTGGAATGAACACATTTAACAGATTATTTGTCTTTGAGAAGGTTTCGGCCTTTTTAGGCTTTGAAAACCTAAAACAATGGGGCAGATATTGGTAAACTAGTCAAATATACAAAAGAAATGACTGACAATGACTGGAACCAAAGTTTGGATGTAGATCTGCTATTCTTTTTTTTTTTTAAACAGATAAATGAATGTACTGTATGTGAATGTAAACGATTAGGAGGCGATGTATGCCTAATAATTGTGACAGGACGTGCCCCGCACCTTGAGCCCCTTCTTTAGGGGCTTGGCGGGCATGTACTGGGTCGGAGAGAAGCGGCCCTTCGCCGCAATGGCGCACTTGTCGATGGTCAGACAGCGGTTGGGCATGTACGAGTCCCACATGGTGTTCTCCACCACGTCCAGCAGATGACGGATCTTGAAGAGACCATCGTAGCCGCGCTCCCCGCGCATAGGCTCGGACTCGCGGTCGCACAGCTGCAGGTACTGCGTGAGCTTCTCAAAGCGTCTGGCTGTCATGGTCTTTTTAAAGCCTGCGTTGCCGATGAAAATGTCACTGGCCCAGTACATGCCCGAGTCCGGAAGCTGGTTGATGCCCATCAGGATGTTGAGGCCCACGAAGGCCTTCATCTCGCGGAGGTCAGTGGGGTGCCAGTGGGGGTCTGACTTCCCGCTCCTCCGCTGCCGATAGAGGGCGTAGTTGTTTGTTTGTTCCACCATGTGTTCAAAAAGAGAGTCCGGGAAGAGCATCCGGAAATAGTCCCGGGTGTCGGCGTCGTCCCCCAGCGAGTGCTGCGGCCCGCACGACTCGGCCGCGAACGGCTCGATGGCGATCACCTGGTCCGGCTCGCCCCAGAAGTACGGCGAGGTGCAGCAGTTCTCCTCGTCGGAGTCCGAGGAGTCCGGGAAGCTGCTGAAGCAGCTCGAGCGCTGCTCCTCCTCCTCCAGGTCGGAGAAGTCCACGTCCGAGTCGCAGGAGGCGCTGCTGTTGTTGTCGGAGCCGCCGGAGCAGCAGTGGAGCGCGGAGGAGGCGGAGTAGTAGCAGTCCTCCGCGCCGTACTCCTCGTCCTCGTGCTTGACGACGCCGTTGCTCCCGGTCACCAGGATAATGTTGCAGCCGCCTCCCGCGAGCAGAGCGCCGGCCGCCGCCGCCTCCTCCTCCTCCTCCTCCTCCGTCGCGGCTCCTGCCGCCGCGAAGCCGTTCTCGCCTCCTCCGCCATCCTCGTCCCGTTCTCTTCCTCCTCCTCCGTCGCCCTCTTCTTCCTCCTCTTCGGTGTCGCCGCCGCCGTCCTCATCCTCCGCCCGCTCCTCCTCCTCCTCCTCTTCCTCCTCCTCGTCGGGTTTATGTCGGAGGAACGGCAGCTCGAACCACTTGACGTCGGCGGTCAGGTCGAGCGGAGCGTCCTGGTTAATGTTGTCGGAGCTACTTTCCGCTGCGTCCGCCCAGCTGCTAGTTTCCACAATAGTAAAAAGCTCTCTCCTTTTTCTTGCCGTCGTCGCCATGTCGGGGTATTAAAGTGTCCCTGCATGAGTCTTCCTTTTTATTTTATTTTTGAAAAACCGGGAAAAAAAACACCGTATACAAAAAAGGGGAGAAAAAAAATACAACCTCGAGAGAAGAAGGGAAAAAAACGGGGCTTTAAAACGACAACTGACGTGCGCTTACAGAACGGCGAAAAACTTGACGTCTATGCGGTATAGGGTTAGTTCTAAAGCTCGATGTTTCCCTCATTGTTTCCGCTCTCTCTCGCTCTCTCTCGCTCTCTCTCTCTCTCTCTCTCTCGGGTGGCTTGGTTGATCGGTCGGTCGGGTTAGTTTGGTCGGGGTTTTTTGTGTGCGTCTCTCTCTCGTCTCTCTCGCTGTGTTCTTTGTAGGAGCGGTGCAGTGTGGCCGCAGACGTCAGAAGCTGCATGCATGTCCTGCTTTGTAGGGCGTCAAGCGACTGCAGCTGCTCGGTTGGGTGCAGGAGGGTTGTTCTGCTCTGTGCTGTTCTGCTGTGGCTGGCACGCCGGCAGATGGCCGCTCGCTGTTGTAATGCCCGCTGGCATGAGCCTCTATCAATAGCCGGATACTAGGACCCATCATCCCTCTTTCTCTCTCTCTGGGGGCTGTAGTGGTTCTCCATGAAACAACATTTTCATGTCAAGGACCCCCAGATTGATATGTTTTTGGCTGTGTAGTACTAGTACCCACCCCCCTCATGTTGTGCCAGGGACCCCCTATAACATTGGGTTAAAAAAAAAAAAAAGAATAATGAATCAAAATGATTCAACGTTGTTCCACAATTCTTAAATATTTTTTCAAAATGTGTCAAAGATAGCTGATCTACAAGCTACATCACATCGCATATAGATCTGCTATTTTATAATAGCTGAAAAACAAAACAAAACAAAACGTGAATGCGTAAACAAAAAAATCCAAATATATTTACATTTGCGTGCACCATGCAGGAGATATATGCTTTTCATCAATAAAGAAATTAATAAAAAAAAGATTTCTCTCCTATTTCCTATTTCGGCCACTGTTAAATAGGCCTTGCCAACAAACGCCGACTTATACAAACTCTGCAATGAACTATATTTCAACCTCTTTATCGTCTCGCTTGTCAATGGTTGAGCCCCTTTTATTATTATTATTATTCCAGGCCTATAATCATTCCAGCGCGCTCAGCGTGATACGGATGAAAATGATGGATGTGGTCACATCACAACACACTTACAACTCCCCATTCATTCATCTCCCTTTAACATCATAGTACACACACACACACACACACACACACATACACACCGAGCGAGTGTACTACTCACTCCAGAGGCTGTGTTCATTCATAAACATGCTTCTTCTCTCTCCCTGACAGGTTCCTACATGAATGCGGAGCCCCATAGGCTATTGTAGAATTAGGAACCTCCCTCTATTCTATGAATGTGGGCAGATACGTATACGCTTGTATTTCAGTCCATGGGCTTTGAAAGTTGAAAGCAGGACTCGTCGACGGCGAGATTGACGGATTGGTCCCCCCGGTATAGCTATATAGCTATTATGTCACGTTTAAATGTTGTCGGTGTGTGTGTGTATGATGAACATGTGTCCTCGTGGTTGGGGTCAAGTATATCAAAACAAGCTTTACTATTATGTCTTGTTTGCTCTGACGCCTTTTGAAATCAAACCAGTTTGCAATTACACTGTTACAAAACAGATGGACATCAAACATGTTTGTGTTAAGGGCCTCCAGATTCATATATATGTATTTGACAGCAGACCCCTATTTGTCATTAACATTTTTCAAGATTGTTATTATTTTTCTTGTGAAAATGACTGAAGTATAAACTATTAACAACAGGCCGATGCACACCTCAGAAGGCTATAGCGACAGGTGCGTATGGGCATATTGTAAGGGTATCTTTGAAAAACAAAGAAAAGGCCCCGCACACTCATACATTTGTCTGTCCTGATGAAGGTCTAATCGACCGAAACGTCGACCTACTAAAGAGCAACATTTTGGCAAGTGTCTGACGGTGTGCGGGACCTTTTGTTTGTGTTTCAAAGATGTTGTGCGCAAGCCTTGCCACTGGCATCACCGCTTCCAAAAAAAAAGGTGATATATTAAGACGTATTATTGACCTTATACCAACCTTGAAACGTACCTTAGTTATGTCACCAAGAATGGTGGTCCCTTATTGGCTGTTGATGGTGAGTTGGTGACGTAGCATAGCCAAATTATGCTGGTCGCTGATTGGGCTACGGTCTTAAACAAGAGAGGACACCGACATACCTACCCCAACATACATATACATACCCATCCGATCGCAGTACTTGCACGCTCTGTTTGCGCAAGAAAATAGGGTTAAAGTGGTTAAACATATTGATGCTACAGTATAGAGCGCCGCAGTCCCTCCCCCTTTCAGAACAACGAGTGGCCCAGGAAATTAATCCCAATGCATTTTTCCCCATAGGCATTTCAAAACGTATTTATTTAAAGACCTTTTAAGCGTCGTACGAAGCCAACTCTTGTCGTGACAAATCATGACGACACACACAATATTTTGGACCAAACAAATAATTACAAAGAAGAAAAACAACAAAAAAATGTGTTGTAACCTGCCGTTTCTTTCATCTTTCTAATTAATTGTTTGGCCCGAAAAATTGTGTGTGTTGTCATGATTTGTCACGACAAGAGTTGGCTTCGTACGACGCTTAAAAGGTCTTAAAAAAATACGTTTTGAAATGCCTATGGGAAAAATGCATTGGGATTAATTCCATGGGCCACTCGTTGTTCTGAAAGGGGGAGGGACTGCGACTGGCAGAACTGGCTATTAACCGCTTTAGATGGGAACCCCCTGGAACCTCCTCATGGGGGCCCCCGGACCCCCATGAGGAGTGTGAAAGCAAGGTTACTATAAACAACAAAATCACCCGGTCATAACTGCCAGGTGCAACAAGTTCTTGTATATAGCCCCTGTTTTCGTTCATTTCCAACGTTCTTTTGTTGGTTCACTCACTGTGTTTTGTCATGGCTTTCCTGTTGGTCCAGTTAGCTCAAAACAGTAGCGGCTTAGTAGGCAGAGTATGTGCTTGAAATGTACTGTAATTCTACAAACTGTTAATAAATATTTCAATCAATCAATCAAAGCCAATCATGACTAGGTCGTGTTCAGAGGCGTCTTTACAGTCGTCAGTCGTGCATGCCAAATGTAGGCCAGGCTGCTTCGCACCTGGCAGAAAGACCACTTATTTGGTTTGACACCTTTTGAAAATATATAATCAAGACAGATGTAGCTGTGTGTAAATTGCATGGCTACGGCATGCCGTTACCCTCCTTTCCATGTAATGAGCGGTTTATTCCAGATTTGGCCCAAGACCTGTATAGGCATAAAGTGTATTTAGAGTATGCATTCATAGCCAAAGAGAACATGGTTGCTTTTATATGCCAGCTGAGGCTCGTGGCGCAGTCAGACTGCAGAGTCTCCATTTTCCACCGCAGTCTGAAAACTGAATACTCTCTACCTCACCCCCTAGCACTCACCTCTTCAGACTCCACCTCACCCCCTAGCACTCACCGCTTCAGACTCCACCTCACCCCCTAGCACTCACCTCTTCAGACTCCACCTCACCCCCTAGCACTCACCTCTTCAGACTCCACCTCACCCCCCTAGCACTCACCGCTTCAGACTCCACCTCACCCCCTAGCACTCACCTCTTCAGACTCCACCTCACCCCCTAGCACTCACCGCTTCAGACTCCACCTCACCCCCTAGTACTCACCTCTTCAGACTCCACCTCACCCCCCTAGCACTCACCGCTTCAGACTCCACCTCACCCCCTAGCACTCACCTCTTCAGACTCCACCTCACCCCCTAGCACTCACCTCTTCAGACTCCACCTCACCCCCTAGTACTCACCTCTTCAGACTCCACCTCACCCCCTAGCACTCACCGCTTCAGACTCCACCTCACCCCCTAGCACTCACCTCTTCAGACTCCACCTCACCCCCTAGTACTCACCGCTTCAGACTCCACCTCACCCCCTAGCACTCATCTCTTCAGACTCCACCTCACCCCCTAGCACTCACCACTTCAGACTCCACCTCACCCCCTAGCACTCACCTCTTCAGACTCCACCTCACCCCCTAGCACTCACCTCTTCAGACTCCACCTCACCCCCTAGCACTCACCTCCTCTTCAGACTCAACCTCAACAAGGAAGTACCTCCTTCCTCGAATCAGTGTCCAGTTTTTGACAGATGCTAGTTATACTATACAGATACGTTAGTTACTTGTTCACGCTTTTTGGATAGACATATAGGCCTACTGTTTGTGTAATCACAAATGCTAAGATTGCTATATTAGATAGCATGTTGTTTAGACCAGTGGTTCTCAAATAGGCCCCTAAGGCTACACAGAGGTACTACAGGGGGCACGTGAGAGAAAGTGGGACATGGAATAACTGGACACAGTTTATCCAAGTTTGTCCAAGTCTAATTTCAAGTCTTTCACTCCTTTTCTTGTTTGCACTTTGATCCAGAAATCAGGAAAAGGCTGTACTGAGGCCAAAAAAGTTTGAGAACAGATGCTAGGTTTGATGTTTACCTATAGTTACTTTGTATAGCACCAAATGGATTTCTTTATACAATCAATTTATGTGTCTATATTTACCATGTCGTTGGCTGACTAAAGGTTATTTACTCTGATCTTACACTCTTGATAAGAGTGTCCTTGAAATATAAACGTAGAGATTTCAAGTATACTACGGAACACAATTGAGTGAATGATCATTAGCCTAAAACTACGTGAATGACTATTCCACGATAACCACAACCCAAAAGCCAAGAACGGAAAGCTGTCATCTGTTGATCAATATATTTTAAAATATCCATATTTGAACCCCCATGTCTGCTAAGCAGCCAGCTATAAGCTTATATCATTTAGATTTATTTTAGGACAAATGTGCCAGTGACGTTGTCCCGTTTGCTCCAGACTGTATGGTCCGGAAGGGCATACAGAGGCAACAGTCTGGCCTGCGAGACTATAGGTAAGATGGGACTGTGGCTAATGTGGCTAATGTGAAAAACGCATTTTTCCATCCACTTACACATTCATTTGTCATTATAAAACAAGTGCTGTATAAATCATAGACTGTAAAAATGTATAAGCTATAGTCTATAAATGGACAATAATACAATGAACGAGTGGAATGTTATAATGTCATATTATAATGAACGTAGAACCATTACATGAGAAAGTTTCAAGCAGATGAAAAATAATTTGCTCCAGGGCCTAGTGTGTGTGTGTGTGAGCTGGGTTGGTTCTCAAAGTGGGGGCTGGGGACCCCCAGAGGTCCTTGAGGAGTTCCAGCCAGGGGATCCCCAGCAAAATAAGTTGATAATAGCTTAAAAAGCAATTTAATCACGTTTTAACCCTATATATGTGAGCTTGTAGTAAAAGATAAATAAATATGGGGAAAAAAATATTGTCGGCCAAATACATTTTGGCTTCCTTGACATGGAAAAGTTTGAGAACCATTGGGCTATACTAAAGTACAGTATAGTATATATAGATGCAACTGTAGGTCGTGTTTATGAAACTTTCCCGTCAGTCAGTTAGGTGCTTCGTGTCACGCCACGTGTCACGCCTCCATATATGGTCACGCCTTGTAACAGCATCCCTCGTGACACGTGACACATAGCCATATATGGCTGTCTCCATATGAAGATCATGACACTGACCTCATCAAACCCTGGATAGCCATACATGGAAAGAACTGGATCATCACCTAGATCTGTATATATGGAGCCAGCCAGCAACTCTACATCTGACCTCAAACCCTTAGATCTCCATATATGGAGATCTAAGGTAATCTGACATTCCATATGTTGACCCCCCCCCCCCCCCCCCCCCCACCCGTCCTTCCTCTTCGATGTCTCCCTTTTGACTGATACCTGTCCATTTAAAACTCTATAGCCCAAAGTATTAGTATAGAGTATAGAGTTAGAACAAGCCTGAAAATGAAGGCCCGGCCCTACCTGGTCCCTCATCAAACCCTGTACACTCAAGACACGCTCCATATATGGCCAGTACATAATTCATTCCATATGTTGATCTGACCCCCCCCCCCCCCATCCCAAAGCACCAGCGCTCGCCCAGCAGTCATTCCGTCACCCAGGCGGATGCGTGCACACGGCCGATTCTCGCCCTCAGGGCGTCTTACTAGTAGTATAGTATAGTATAGTATAGTATAATATAGTGTAGTTAGTATAGTGTGTAGACTGTACTGTAAAAGCTGTATATTGGTTGCTTACATCGTTTTGCATAAGCATATATAGTGGCGAGATACTGCAACAACAACATGTTGATTGTGTATCTCTTCTCCTGCACAGTGCAGGCTATATTATACTGTGGGTACAATGTTCATTATTGATGTTGGTGGTGTTTTTGCGATGTCTTTTACCCTGCTGCATCTTTACAGTAGACTGTAGGCTACTGTATACCTTCGCAGCTGCGCCTGAAGTCCTCAACCCACATGATCAAACAAGGTCTTCTCTGTCAATCAATACAAATATAGCCTAGATTGATTCTATAAAGTGCATTAGGCTACTATACTATCTATCACCGGTAACTAGTGAATAATTATTTATTACAGTAGCTGAGTTAATCTATGCTCAGCGTATTAAAAGTCAGGCAAAAATGAACAGACCGCAATGAATATGAAAATGGTTATATTGATTGCATTGTACACCTCAACAGACTTTCAACAGCGAGTCTCTGGATCAATATACGGTACATTTCATATAATCTACCAACTGGTTGCATGCTCTGCATTGCACTGATTGTAGGCCTATACTGGTTGCACTGGTTTGTCACCAAAATACTTTGTTTTGGGCAGGTTACCGTGTCGAGACAGACA
>NC_137867.1:8546380-8558880 GCF_963924005.1 Protomyctophum bolini | reverse complement strand
GTATCGGCCTCAAATACTTCAAGTACTACAAGTAAAAGTACTCATCATGCAGAATGTCCCGTTTCAAGGTTTCAAATGTACACAAATCATTTTAAAATAGCCGTCTGCAAGCTCTTAGATGAGCTTGTAGATCGGCTATTTTCAATTGGCCAAAATATATAGGGCTGAAGTGTTTATATATGTTTTGTAATAATATTACAAGTAACTAGTAACTAAAGTTTTCAAATATATGTAGTGGAGTATACATACAATATTTGCCTCTGAGATGTAGTGGAGTACTGAACTCCACTAATACAGTAGGCTACAAGTATTGAAAAGTGGAAATAATCAAGTAAAGTACAAATACAAAGTACAGGACTTAAGTAAATGTACTATACTTTCCACCACTGAATAACTAAGACTTATATGCCTTAATACATTATATTTGCCCTAGCATAAAGCACCTTAAATAATCTTAGAAAGAGTTAATATTTCACTAAATGGGAAAAACTCCCTATTGTTAACATAAACCTCTATTGATCCCTGCATGGTGGAAGAATCAATGTTCAACCTTGTCTCTCTGACACCTAGGTTGTCCGGTCACAGTTAGCCCGGGCAGCAGGCACCACCGCCAACACAACATCAGTGACAGTGAAACTTAGGCTAATTAAAAATTCCACAATGTATACAGTAGTATACTTCCACAATGTAATGCTCTCTAGCATCTGGATCAATATAAATGATATGCCATCTGATTTGTCTGATTATAATATTGTGGCACATGTGTTCATGTGTAGCTCGTGGTGAAATGAGTGATTTTAATTGTGGCATTTCCTGGTTCAACAGAGCAGTGGTTCTCAAAGTGGGGCCCGGGGACCTGTTGGGGGACCCCCAGCCAGGGGTCCTTTGTTCAAGGGACCCACCAGCGAAATGTGTTAAATCACAATCATTTTAAAATACTGTATAGGCCTATACATTGGCTATTATACAAAATCAGATCAACAGTACAAGATCAGCCCCATACTACCCGGATGGGTAAAAAAACACGAGTTGGCTATTGCCATAAAAGGCTGCACAATTTCCATAGGTAACAAGACAACTCACCCCGTTTCTGTTTTCCTCCCAGAATTTTCCCCAGTGAGGGCTGGGCAGACGGCTGGACTTTGAATTTCTCTAACTATAAACTTTCATGACAGCAGACAGCCTAAGTACAAATATAATTTATGAAAAGCTACTACAGTGAAGTCTGTTCACAGAAGTTGTTGTATGTGGGGATTATCTGACGAGGTACCATTTGATTGTGCAAAACCTTATTATACTAAATAATACTAAATGGTTTATAGGGTCAATATAAGTCAAATAATATAGCCTTTCCACAGGAGTATCTTTTTATATTTTTCCAAAAAGAATACAAACAGCCAATAGCATATTACAAAGTCATCCCCCTCACTGGTGACAATTCCGGGAGGAAAAGCACAAGCACCGGGGTGAGTTGTCCAGTTTTCGCTCAAATCACATAGCACGACAACGGGGCGAGAGACATAAGAGACAGAGCGAGAGATAGACACTAGACAGTAAGTTATCTTCGGTTCGCCAAAACATGACATATTTTGGACATATAGTTTGAATGTTAATTAATCATGATTAATTATTTTTAAGCTGTGATTAACTTGATAAAAAAATATTATCGTTTAAATCGACAGCACTAACATATATGTACGCACGCACACACACACGCACGCACGCACGCACGCACGCACACACACACACACACACACACACACACACACACACACACACACACACACACACACACACACACACACACACACGAACACACGAACACACACACACACACACACACACACACACACACACACACACACACACACACTCACACACAATTTCTGCCAATGTCCTTGAATAACATTCACCCGGTTGCCTTGTCCCTACCTTGTCCCTTAATTAATAGACCACAGGGTCACACTGCCCTCTAGTGGTCAAAATAAGGAAGTGACTCCTCATGCAGTTGCTGGCTTCGCAGGGCAACAATACACCTGTAGAAAACACGATATGGAGTCAATGTGAGTGTGATCTGTTGCGAATTGCGATGCTGTTACAAGCATAGTAGCAGTAGTCTACTGGAAGCCCCCATATGTCCCATGTTAGACCCAGAAATGTTGGTTAGTATATAAACCGAATGATTCAAATGTAATTTTAGCAGATGGGATTAAGCTTGCAGGTTGGTCCATTCCAAGCATTAGTTTTGCGCAAAAAAAAAGTGCAGTCTATGGCTGTTGATACAGAATCCTACTGGAAACTTGTAATGCAAAAATCGTTATTGTTACGTTTAGGAATAAATAGGGTTAGGTTATACCTTTACTGAGGTTAAGGTTATAGGAATAAGGTACAACGTTCAGGCATACTGAGGTCAAGTTTAAATAATGTTATAGGTTTAGGTAGCCTATAGTTTTACTGAGGTTAAGTTTGGGAATACGGTTAGGCAGTTTTACTGAGGTTTAGGAATATAAGGTTAGGATTAGGTATAGTTTAGAGTAGCCTAAATTAGACTATAGTTTGGGGTGACCGCTTCTGTATTCACATTATCAATGAAGGTCGATTTGACAGACATTATGAAATTACTTGGTTTTGATGCAGTCAAAATTTCAATATTCTGCATCCCAAATAATGTCCATTGACCTTATGCAGACCGCGTCCATCTTGCCAGCAAGATGCTAACTATAGGTGCAACTTCAACTGGGAAGTTGCACCTTGCTGAAAAAATGAATGCGGTCTGCATTATTGTCCAACCTTTTCTGCACGAGTAGGCTAGTGACTTCAACCACTTATCTATGCTGCTGTTTCTTTTCTTTTTTTTTTAGCTCTTATAAAACAGTTACCTGTATAAGTATAACCCCCTCAAGGAAAACTAGGGGTATGATTCTCGCTGGGGGTGCGAGAGGTCCCGGGTTCAAATCCCGGACGAGCCCCCATTTGTTAAGGCTGGCTCTTGGGCCTTAACAAAGAGGGGAGACCAGACGGAGTTTCAAGCAGAGAAAAAGTATTTTATTGAATAATTAATGAATAAAGTTAATCAAACAAATCATTTCTGGTTCCAAATAAAGCTGGCAGGGAACTATACTGCCCAACCATCAAAGATAAACAAAAAGCAAGGGTGCTGTGTGGCTGCCCTGCAGCCTGCCTGAGGAGGAATGGAGGAGAGAGAACATTTTCACAGCAGGTGCTTTAATAGCGTTTGGGGAGGACACTGGCCAGGTGTCTCCCCTTCTGCAGATTGCAGGCTCCGCCCTCCCAATCCAGCACTGCAAAGGGATTGGGTTAAAGATGTCTGACACAGAACAGCATGTAGACTCCTTAAAGGTACAGGGGCCGTCACACAGAGCATTCCTGCTGTACCCGCACTGACCAATCAGAGTTGAGATGCTGGTGCTTTTGGTTTGACTTGTAACCACTTGGTGGTGCTATAGAGAACAGTGGTTCCCGAAACCTTTTTCATGCACGTGAAGGACCACCAAATTGACACTAATCAGCCCGCGGGACCCCCCAGATATGCGCCAGGGACGCCCCCCACGAGAGAAGATTTGTACGGCTCTAGCAGTGATTCTCAACCTGTTTAATTTCAAGGACATCAGACCCCCCCCCCCCCCCATGTAATGGCATTTCTATCTCTGGGACCCCGATGTGTATTGTAGAAATCAAAGTTAATTTAACTCTGAGAGTGTACAAATGTCTCTTCATTCTGTCCCCTCGTCTCCATGCGATAATAAAACAGAACCTTGACGACTCATTGTTCTCTCGCATTGTTTCTCACAGACGGCGCGACATCAATTGAGATGAAATAAAACCAATTGTTAGCATGCATAAGCCTACAGTAGGCTACAGTATATGTCAAGTCAGCGTACATTTTCATGTCAAGGACGAAGTGATTTTGTACCATATAGTGGACCCCCGTTAGAGAGAATTTGAGTTAACCCATTTTGGGGCGGGAACCCCTTTTGGTGTTAGCATTATGTTATGCTTTAGCTGTTGAAAAATAGCAGATCTACAAGCTCATAGCGTGCCACTCTGCGAGCTTGTAGTATAGCTTTTTCAGAAAACTGTCAGGATTTAGAAGACATTTTTAGAATCTGATCCCAGGTCAGCAATGCATATTTATTGTTCCACACATAACAAAGAAGGTTCCCAAACCTATACAGTATTATGCGCTGTTGGTCACAAAATAAACACATCCAATGTCTTGCACAAGTTCCTGTATGGTTCTCTTGTGGTGAGAGCGACCATCCTCACCATGTCTACACAGCAGCATGCAGTCTAGAAGACGCCAAAGTCCAACACAAAAACACAGCAGGGCAGCTTTTTGTGCCCAAAGTTGTCCTGCTGATTGATCTGTTTCCACTGTTGTGTTCCTTATAGTTGTATAGTTGTTTTACTTTAGCTGTCTGTGTTTCATTTACTTCACTGCGTTCCTTTTATTTTGAAGTTAGTGTTTCCTAACTGTTTATCTATAAACAATGACCACTCAGCCATACATTATCCCTTACATAGCCGACATATGGATGAAGTTGTTAAAGGGACACTTCACCCTTTTTGCAAAAAAAGATATGTTAATGACGTTTAGAAGCTTTAGAACACTTTCCTGGGGGTCTTTATGTGTGTAATATGTGGTTTTAGATATTTTAGATTGTAGCAGCGAGCACAGTGTCTCTGATGTCATGGACACTGGCCTCACTACCTTCCTGGACTACAATTCCCACAATTCTTTGGTGCACTGCTCCTCCTTGTGGACAGGGGGAGAGCTGTCTTACTGAGACAACATGTAGTCCAGGAAGGAAGTGAGCCCAGTGTCCATGACATCAGAGACACCGGGCTCACTGCTACAATCTAAAATATCTAAAACCACATATTACATACATAAAGACCCCCAGGAAAGTGTTCTGAAGCTACTAAACGTCATTAACATATATGTTTTTGCAAAAAGGGTGAAGTGTCCCTTTAAGATGATTGTGACGCTATATTAACAAATTTAGCTGGGGACCCACTGGAACCCTCTCAAGGACCCCTGGGGGTCCCCGGAGGGTTCTCAAAGTGGGGTACTTGAGGGGGTTCCGGGGGGGTCCCCAGCTAAAGTAGTTGACAAAAGCTCAGTTTAACCACTTAAACCTATACATTGGCTATCTGAGAAAAGCCATTCTACAAGCTTCAATGGCGTCACAACGTGATGCGTTTTGAGCTTGTCGATTCTCTATTTCCGTCTTCTACATCGTCTTCTTCTTTTCTTGTTTCTGTCTGACTTTGTGTGTGTGTGCGAGGTTTTAATTATCTTGTTGTGTCGTGGTTTCCAAACAATAACATGTGAAAGGCCAAAAGGCCAAAAAATGGCACAACACTCAAATAAAACACGTATTTAAACTTCATTGAAAAGTTACCAGTTCATCTCTAAAGCCATTGGCAGTCCTACTCGTCTATGTCGCCGTTTTCCCAAACAAAAATGAAATAAAAATCACACCCGTGCGAAGTGAGTGGTGCAACTCCGTGTGGGGGTCCCCGGAAGTTCCAGACAGGAACACGCCCAGGGCCGGCCTGGTTCCGGCCTATGAGTCCGGAATGGTTGAGAAATTACAGAGTTACCGTGTGTGTGTGTGTGTGTGTGTGTGTGTGTGTGTGTGTGTGTGTGTGTGTGTGTGTGTTAGGCTGCGCAACAGTGACACTCGGTGGTGAAAACTAAAAACACTATTTTTGTGCTCGGACACAGCCAGCCAGCCAGCCAGCCAGCCAGCCAGGGACCCATGGACACACAAAGTTGAAAAACAGCGCCCAACAGTCTGACCCGAGAGACGAGTTTGGAGGTAGACTATAAACGTTTTTAAAGATATTTCTTCCTACAACAAATTCATAACTTGCTTCCATCCACCACTGACTGCCCGTGCACTGTATGTTCTCAATGTCCATTCGTAGAGAGCAACATTGTGTTTTATTTATTTGGCCCTGTGTGGCAATCTCCCATTGTGTTTATCTTCATTTATAATGACTTTTAAAAATGATGGGATGTCAAACACACTCACAGATGCACATTGGACTCCGCAAATAAACAGTACACAAGGAAAGACTTTCATATTTTATGACCCGGACACATGGAACAAACTCCAGGACTCTCTGAAACTGTATTGATTTGATTGGTCTCTAGAGACATGTGAGGACACAAGGACTGCATCTGCTTTGCGTATAGCCCTTATTTATCTGCATTGTGATGCAGATAAATGTTTAATGTTTTTAATTGTGCATCATGTTATACTTGCAGGGGGTCCTTGAAAAAGAACAATGTTGGACTCTGTGTGCTCCCTCCTCCTGTGAGTTATGCCTATAGCTGCCCTTTCCAGTTAAGTGCGCCATTGTCTTTTCTCCAACTTTGTTTTGTTCTTTTCCGTGTGAGGAAGGCAAGGCAAGGCAAGGCAAGGCAAGGCAAGGCAAGGCAAGGCAAGGCAAGGCAAGGCAAGGCAAGGCAAGGCAAGGCAAGGCAAGGCAAGGCAAGGCAAGGCAAGGCAATTTTATTTATATAGCACCTTTCATACACAAGGCAATTCAAAGTGCGTTACAGAATAAAAACAAATACAGAGTGCAACAGTGCACTTTAAAATGAATACAGATTACAATAGATACAATCAAAATAAGATATAAGAGCATATAAATTATAACAAATACTCCCACCTTTGATAGAAACAGAAAACACAGCTAATTTAAAGTCCAGGCCAGACCTAGCTGTTATTAGTAGACATCACTGGGATAGGCAATGTTAAAGGACCTATAACATAAAATTCAACTTTTTCAATTTACTTTGTGTTTTTGGGGCTCCCATATGTGTTTTCTATCCCCACAAATAACCAATTTTTAACAATCAGGCTTTCATATCATATAGGTGTTTTAATGGAAATTGCTCTCAGGAACAGCTCAACTGATTTTGGCCTCATCGTGATGTCATCAATGTCACCCTACTTTGTATAATTCCTCCTCTTCTTCAGTCTTCAGTTCCAAATTTGCATTTCCACTTTGTTTACAATGTCCACCATTGTTGATTTTCCAAGCTGGCATGGAATGGAAACAAGCCTGGGTTTTATAGCATCAGTATTATAATGACAAAAATATTGAATAATCTGCATATCAGCACCCCCAGAGTGGTGATTGAGGCTCAAACCATTAGAAATAACTTTGAGGGACATAGACAATATGAAATTAAACATTAAAAGCAGTTTTAAAATGCATGTTATTTGCGCTTTAAATAAATACGTTTTTAAATTGGACTTACAAAACGGCTATGGTTGGGGATTTCATAATGTAACCTGTTTTATAATTCAACCCCAAACCTGATCCTACCTTTACTGCTGTGTGTTCTTGACACATTCTTTTCACAAAGTTTCAAGAATAGCAAGACTATATCTACAAGCTCATTGCATCACGACGATGTGCGATAGTACAACATGTTATGAACGTGTGGGTTGTCATTTCGGCATAGTCATACGAGAAACATACTGTAGGGCTATACAGTATAGTGCGTAAGTATAGTGGGTGCATGCCTGCATGTGTGTGTGTGTGTGTGTGTGCGTGCGTGCGCAGATGACAAGAAAATAAAAAGGGTTGGTAACTGCTGATCTAAAACTGTTCGTCGTTCAAGTTGATGTAAACAAAAATGTAATATCTTTTTAAACCTTTATAGTTCTCCCTGACTCTAATTCTATGTAGCATGCTGTAAACAAGTGTGGTTTTTTTTTTTGACTCATTGTCTTGTGTTTTGTTGGCTGGACAGAGTGTCTCCCCGCGTTCCATACAAAGGGGTTTCCCTGCATCAATCACAGGGCTTAGCGTCATGCCGTTATTTACTAGTCACTCAAAGATGGCACCCGTTGGGGCGTCGGCCTATTCCAATGCTGGCCCCACTCGGGGGCCATGCGTGTGTGTGTCGTGAGCGATGAAAGTGGGAAATACAATAACACATGATCATCATGACCAAAATCAAATCAAATCAGATCAAATCAAATAATTTGTTTATAAAACACATTTAAAAAAACAATTTCCATTGTACCAAAGTGCTGTACAGAACATCTCCTCAACGTGACGGGCACAGACAATAGGTTGCGCAACAACACCATATACAGACAATAAAAAAAAAACACACATTTATGAGCAAACTGAAGTTATCATATAGGTTAGGAATAATCATAATAATGGGTTTAAAAACAAACAAATGAAACAATATCACGGACAATCAAAACGCTTTAGCCCATTCTATACGGGAACCCATTTTGGTGTTAGCATTATGATACACACACACACACACACACACACACTGTGAAGGCCGTAGTACTGTAAATATGACATGAATATGAATGCAAAGTAGCGGTCCATGTGTGGACAGGCTACCTGTCGCCGCGGTGCATAGTGAGATGTGTGCAAACCGTGTAGTTTATCAGGAGAAGCTTACCAAAGGATGCAACACGCACACACACAGTCAGCGGCGCCAAATTGTATAGGGCACAATTTGTTGTGTTGCAGCGCTAGCTAGAGGAAGCATGCCAGTGGGGTAACGGTGAGAACGGTGGCCTGTGATGCAGGTGTCGCTAAGGTGTGAGGGTGCGAGGTTAATTCACTAATAAATTCATTATAAATCATTAATGTGTCAAATCGAAAAAAGGACCTCCATATAATTATGGTCCATGCCTGTGTGAAAAGTGGGAGTGATTCGTGCAGTTAATGATGAGATAAAGCGCTGTCAGTGACATTCATTCATTCATTCAGAGATTCGCTGAATTATTATAAGGATTAAGGCTCTGTTCCCTTTAGTGTAGCACAATGGTTTCTCAAACATTCTTAATTGCATGGACCGCCATAACGAGAGTGTGTACACATTTTGGTTCCAATTGTTCACTCTCAGAGTTACATGCCTGTAAGGGGTCCATTTGGAACCCTGCGCTCATTTCCCTGGAGCAGAGCCTTCATTATAGTATCATTGATAACACCTGTGAAGGAAGTAAGGAGGCCACATTTCTTTACAATATGGCCGCTGTGGCCTTTCGCACAATCATGATCTGTCACGGTGTGAGTCACGTTGAGGATAGGACCCAAACGCAGAATGTGAGGCAGAGGCAGGAACGTCAAGTTCAGTGTTTTTATTGCGACCAAAACAGGAGTTCAGGTACAGCAATTCACAAAACACAGAGGCAGTCGGAAACAAAACTAGGAACACGAGGAACACAGGGAAAGCAAGGGGAAAACTATACTGGGAAAACTATAGGGGATCAAACAGGCAAAGGCATCAAGGCTACAAAAATACTCACAGGCAACAAAAGCAACGAACCAACGGAGAACTGAAAACACCAGGGTACATAAATAGACAAGGACTAACTAGACACAGGTGAAATACAACAGACAAATCAACTCGGGGATTGGCTGGGAGAATAACAGGACACAGGAGGGGAACACTACACTAATCACAGGGTTAGACAAGGCAGGTAAACATGCGGGCAACACAGGAAACCAAGAGACACTAGACTAGAACTACAAAATAAAAGGTAAAAGTACACAAAAGTAAAACCCAAAACAAGGAACATAGGGCGAAACACATCAGGGTGACAGACCAGGTCATGGATCATGACATGATCGAGCGGGGTGGCGGGCCTTGGTGGTTGCGTGCTGTTGGCCTGTTGCGTGCCACTGCAGTGTGTGCATGTGCACATCTTGTTGACCCCGAATCACTGAACGCTTCCTTTAAGTTATACGGGCCGATTTGTCGCCACAACGTTGACTCTGTTCAATGTCTCTTCACACTTCTCACAGAGATGATGTAGCTCAACGTGACAGTTAATTAGGCCCAATGTGACATGTTTGCTGTGTATACTGCATGTCCCCTCGGTGGGTGTGGCTGGCATGCGGAGTCGTGACGAGCGAGCGGTTTGCGCAGGAATTGCATTTCTCAAGGAGGGGAATCCCCATCAGAGTTGTTAATAACCGAGGCATCACCGCCATGCGCACAACGCCCAGCTGTGTGCTTCCCAAACCTTTCTCAGCCCCACAAAGGAGGTATATCCGGTGTCTCCGCTATATGCAGGACCCCAAACTTACCAAACATTATGTCTTGTGAATGAAGCCACTAATTCGACCATGAGGCCGATTCTACACACGCTAAATCAGTAGTTATAAGGTCAAGTATACTATACTCAACTTAAGTAGTACAGTCAGACCTTGTGGAACTGCTATTTTCACAACTTAAGTCGACGATTCACATTCTGGGCCTTCCTAGAAAACGTTCTATGTGACGCGCTTGTCGTTGAAATAGTAGAGGAGGTTAAAGTCATGACCTTGTACAGTATAGGCCTACTCACGCAAGCACATACGCAAACAAACACAGCTGCTTCCAATTATTCAATCACATAGCCAGCTTGCTTTGGAAGTGTCTGTTCCGCATGGTTCCATAATTATGTTCCATATTATGTTCTTCAGAACATCGACCGTATATTTCCCAAAGCATCGTTAAACAACATACACAAAAGGGCTAAACTCATGGGGTTCTTAAACATTATGTTAATTGAAAACTGTGTGGAAAAGTTAATTACATGGATTAGTAGGGCAATTGCATCAAGCCGTAAATCTGTTGTGCACTCAGGCCATGCATTTACTAGTTTGGTATATAGGTTTGCTAGAAAAATAATCACACCTGTGTGAAGTGAGGGGTGCCTTTTTGCTTTTGTGTGTACATCACGGGGTAGGTCCATATAGACTTGGCTGGTATAGATGATGGCAGCCAAGAATATGGACCTTATAGTGTTTGTTCTTTGACCTGCACCGGGATTAATTAATATGTTCGCCCACATACCGCCATGATTCCCCCCCCCCCCCCCCGTGCAAAACCCACGACCGGATGTTATATACTTAGGAGTGTGTGTGTGTGGGACTGGGGAGAGAAATAGGGGGGGGGGGGGCGGGTGACATGCAGTGAAGGCCGTCGTGATCGGGAGTCGAACCTGCGGGCACACTGCCAGCCACGGTGCCTGCAGGACCACCGAGCCACGGGCCAGGCCGTTATGGACTGTTTTATTTTATTTTATTTTTTATATATTTTTTATCCCGCGATTTTGTAACCCATTTTTCACCCCTGTGTCAATCATCTAATGTGATCCTGGGCTCTACACACCCGCCTCCACCAACCTATCTCCCCTTGGTTGCTCTCCCAAGGGGAGAGCAACGGACTTGAACTCATGCTTCCTTCATGCCTGAGTGTCCAAGTTGCTCCTTTTACACCTGACAGGGGGGAGTGTCCCTGGTTGGACGTCGTAGCGCGTGTGGAAGGAACACGTTATTCCAACCAGTTCCTTTCCCCTCCATCAGGAGGCCTCCCCGGCTGGCCATGAGGGGGAGGCAGTTTCCGTTATGGACTGTTGAATAAACATCGTTTTGACAATACATACCACCTGGGACAAGGACTTGGAGATGAAGGCGATCGAAAGAAACAGATACTGTGCGCGCGCGTGTGTGTGTGTGTGTGTGTGTGTGTGTGTGTGTGTGTGTGTGTGTGTGTGGGTGCACGCGCCGCTCAAGATGGCGCGCTCTATTGCTGTTGACATCATCACCTGTAGCAACTCAGTGCTACGACTCCATCGTCCACTTTCTTTCTTGGCTTAGTTTTTTTGTGTGTGTGTGTGTGTGTGTGTGTGTGTGTGTGCGCGTGTGTGTGTGTGTGTGTGCGTGTGTGCGTGTGCGTGTGTGTGTGCGTGTGTGCGCGCGTGTGTGTGTGTCCTCTCCCCTCTGTCAGACATGACTCATGATGACTGGACCATTTACCTGCCGTCTGACAAACTAAAGGAAAAACAGCGGCCTCTTTTCCTTTGAATTTGTTTGGATGTAATAGCCTGCTCTAAGTACTACTGGACCCTCGTCTGGTTTGGACAGACAGGTAGTGTAGTGTGCCGGCTGGGTCTGTACGTGTGTGACAATCCGGTTGAAGTATACCTTTGGTACGGCGACAATAACGCGACACGAGACAGTATCACGCTAAAAGGTTCACAAGATTTATTATATATACACACAGACAGGACATAGCTGGATCCCAATGACGTGACAACACCACTTGAGACACAACAATCGCTATAGCTGCAGCAAGTTGACCTTGCTTTCTGAGATGTCTCCAGGAGCTATATCAAGTATGATTACAGGCAGTATACACAATACATCCAAGTACATTGTGTACTCACGTACAAGTACACAGCCATGGGCGATCAGATCATAACATTTTTGTTGCTCAAAACCATGACTATAACGAACGAGTGACTCCCCCCACATGTAACGTCACTGTGAAGAACACCAACAACACTGTTCACCCATTCTGACCTGAGATCAGATTCGAAAAATGTCCTCTATACACAGTAGTGTGTCCTGACAGTTTTCTGAAAAGGCTATATGTTTCTGTGTCAGCCGTTCTTCGATTTTTTTCAGTGGCGCGCTACGGGCTTGTGTAG
>NC_137867.1:8541380-8543880 GCF_963924005.1 Protomyctophum bolini | reverse complement strand
GAGTGAACACAAAGCAACAGTTCTCCGCAGCTTTAGCTGAAGGCATTTGCTGCAAGGACTGTCTAAAGAGGACAAGAAGCGAAGACCGTAAGGGCGCTCAAGTGACTACTGCAGGCCAATCACAGCGAGTCTTTTCCGGGACTTAATATGTTACGCACGCGGAAGCTGCTCATTGAAGGCAAATGCTTTGCAAGGAATATCGGGAAAATTGTGCCTTCTATATTGTCAAAGAGATTCTACATAAAGAGGCGACACTCTCATTAAACCCCATAGTAACAACCAGCGCCCAGTGCCTCCGCCATATTGGTGTGATGACGCAACTTCCGGTTGCTCTAAAAAACATGGGTGCGTTCGCAAATGCTCACCGGGAGCTCACTCTCGTATTAGTTTGCATTGCACAGTGCGCTCTTTCCGAACGCTTCCAAAAAGAGCCTTTGAAGTCATTCTATTCCACTTCTAAGATTATCCTCTCCCGCCGCCATCTTGGTGTGATGACGTCAAAGCGCTACCGATGCGCCATCTAGTGGTGATTCCAAATATTTGAGAGTGTCGCCTCTTTATATAGAATCTCTTTGATATTGTGACACGCGCCTCAGAGCCGGAAAGGGCGTCTACGTTTATATGTCTATGGCGAACACTTCCTTGGTCTCAATTGCGCATGTTTCTTTCCTTCCAGGGAGCAACATGGGACTCCACCGTACGGTCCTCGCTTCCTGCCCTCGTTTATTAGTCCTTGAAGGAAGGCAAGGAAGCTCTGAGAAGGAAGGGAAGTGGTCACGTGACTGGGCTGCGCCATGACACTTTCATGGACACTTTCATGCAGGGAGCCAAACTATACCCGGAAGTTTGGCGGAATGCACTGGAGTCAATGAGAGCTCAGTGACCAGCTCATGAACAAACATTATTTATGAACAATTGAGACCTTTTGTAAAGCAATCACTTCTGGGAAATAACAGAAGACATATCACAGGTTGTTTTCTAATCACTTATACTTTTCTATCTTGCACATAATGAAAGTGCAAGGTGAAACATAAACAAATGGATTAGTTTTGGTGTTGGATGTTGGGTTGCAATATGTAAACTGTGTAAGGTTACAGACCCGCTAAGGCTATGAGGCTCTATTTGGACCCTCAGTGGTTCCAGCTAGGACCCTATGTTGAGAAACAGTCTGGTATAAATCTCTGCAGACAGACAGGCAGGCAGGCAGGCAGGCAGGCAGGCAGGCAGGCAGGCAGGCAGGCAGACAGACAGACAGACAGACAGACAGACAGACAGACAGACAGACAGACAGACTGCAACGCTGTCTGTCTTCATACACGCTGTCACAGCCCGTATAAACAGTGTCTAATGAAAACACAATCACTGGATGATTATGGGCAATTAAATGTCCATTAGCAACATTAACACACACACACTGGCCCTGGTCCACCTTGGAACACATGCACCTCTCTGCCTCTCTCTCTCACTCACTCACCCATCGTTTTTTATTACGCCTGAATGTGCACGCGCGTGCACGCACGCACGCACACACTGCTATGATGCCAGAGAGAGAGAGAGAGAGTATACAGAGTGCGGTATTATTGCACAATGGCCAACATTATTGTCAGAACGTGATTTGTTGTGAAACGTTGACACGATGTAGTCTCCAGCTGTCATGTTGCTACAATGTCCAGGTCTTGTACTTGTAAATGGGACATATAGCTATAACACTGTCCAGGTCTCGTGTACAATTCATAATTTACAAAGCACAAAAAGGGCCCCAGCGAAAACCTCCTATAAACTCCATTGGATCCTCAGACTGTCTGCCAAACCAGCTATATAACGCCACTCGTTTAGCCATTCATCATTTAATTTTTGTCCATAAATCTAGTGCTATTGAACACCCTTATGGAAAAAAAGGGCTTTGACAAAAACACCTCCAATTGAGCTGGTTGTTATTTTCACGTCCTGATTCTGGAAGGGAAAAAAAACAAACATTTTGGAGTTTGGAGGTGGTTTCTTCCAGACAGCAGAGATATGTAAAACAGGTTACAACCCCCCCCCCCCCCCCCCCTTCCTGAAAAGTATAGGCCTAAAGGTCCCTGCACACAGAGCGCGTTTTTCTGATCTTTAGCGGCGTTTCTCCGAAAATCGCGTGTGTGTATACGACGTATACCACCTTTATACGCTCCCTTTTGGGACATACGAGGTTTCCTCGCGTCAACTATTGTTTTGATCCCAGCGTGGGATCCGTCAGCGCATGGGGATCAATCACCACAGCTGCGCTATACCTCTTCAAAGGGCCAACGGGATAGAAGACACATTATATGGGGACATTGTGTAAAAACGTCTTTTTATTGACGCCGTTATACCGCCACGGCGGGTTTATGGACAATAACAAAGGCACTCATTGCTTCAACCATCCGTCAGTCATCTTCAGAGACCATGTGTTGACGATAGCCAGCAGCGGAAAGTAACTGAGTATATACTTTGACATACTTTCACTTTTTCTTTTAGAGGT